>NC_135268.1:15000-62500 GCF_051311805.1 Agelaius phoeniceus | reverse complement strand
AGAAAGAAAGAGAGAGAGAAAGAAATAGAGAAAGACAGACAGAAAGAAAGAAAGAGAGAGACAGGAAGAGAGCGAGAGAAAGAAAGAAATAGAGAAAGACAGATAGAAAGAAAGAAAGAGAGAAAGAAAGAAAAGGAAAAAGGAAAGGAAGAAAAAAAAAAGGAGGAAGAGAAAGGAAGAAAAAAAATGAAAAAGGAAAAGGGTGAGAGTGAAAAAGAAAGAGGGAAAGTGGAAAAGGGGGTGAAAAACAGAGTGAAAAAAAGAAAAAAGAGTTGGAGTGGAAAAGAAAGGACATTCGGGAGGGGCGGTGCTGCCTAAGGTGCTTCCGCGCCCAGGAGCGAAGGAGCCGTTTGATCCCCTGGCGGGAGCGCAGCTCCCGGTGGCGGAGAACGGAGCGGTGGCTGTCAGTCCGAGACTCCAACTCCCGGCAGGCCCTGCGGCCGTAAAGCGCGGCGTCTGACGCAACGGCCGACGCGCCATATGAATGGCTGGCGGGCCGAGGCGGCCGCGCGCCGGGGGAGCGGGCAGCTCCCGGCGCCTGTGCCACGCGGGATGGAGCCGCGGCAGCGACGCTGGAGGGGCGAAGCCTCCGTCCGGCCGCCCGCACGGAGCCGAGCGGCGCGGAAGGGGCGTCCGCCCGGTGCCTCGGCCTCGCTCAGAGGTCCCGGTGGCGGGGGCTGAGCTCGGGCGGGGCGCGCTGCCGCCCGCCGATGGCGGAGCGCCAGGCGGTGCTTTGCTGCCGCGGGCCGGGAGCTGCAGGAGCCGCCCCGGGCGAGCGGCGCCGGGCGCTGCCGCGGTCACTGTGCGGCGGCTGCCCTCGGGCTGGCGGAGGCGCGGGAGCCGCCGAGCTGCAGCCGTCTCCCTCGGGCCGCTACCGCTGCTGCGGGCGGGGGCGAACGAGCGGCTGCGGAGGCGGCTCCGCGGCGGGCTCAGCCTTGCGAGCAGAGAGCGCTCGACATCGCTGGCATGACACGGCTGCTGAGTGCCTCAGTGCTCGTGGCTCTTTCTTCCACGCAAACAGATGGAGCGGCATCGCTGAGCAGTAAAACACAGCGATGGCCCGGAGAATGGCGAGCGCAAGGAGCGCCGGGCAGGATCCTTCCGATGGCACAGGTGCGATCGGCAAACTCAGCCCCTTGTGCCCCTACCCTCCCGACCCCCAGGGGAAATGCTCTCCAGCCTCGAGCTGCTGAGAGACAAAACGTGTGATTTGACACTAGGGTCCGGAAAAGGTTTCCGTTTAGATTAGCAAATGCCTCCATTGTTCTCGGTTACATCCTAGGATCGGTTTTAGGCAGTGACTTTCTACCGCTTGTCGGATTTTCTTGTGCAATGGTAAGAAAATAGGCAGGTCTGATACTGGTTTCGCTTTTTTTCTACTTCATGTTCCATGAGCTGCTTTTATCCAAGCAATTGGTTTAAAGTTCTACTGTAGGCGTTTCTGGTTCACTTTTTTTTTTTTTTTCCCTCTAAATCGGCAGTAAATATAGCTGAGTAAAATTACCTTGGTTTTCTTCCTTCTTAAATGTTTTTATTGATAATCCTATTTGAATATGCAGAACACGTGGGTATGTCCTGTAATATATCCTAGCTTTTCTTGTTTACAGGGTACTCAGAAAATATTTTTCCCTTAGAGTCCCACTGAAACATTCTCCGTGCAATGTCCGTTAAGGTCTGTGTTTGCAAATAAGCCACCATCAGCTGAGATATTTGCCTGTGTACCTTTTCCTGTCATTCAGAGCTTGCGTTCTGTGGTTTTTAGGATAAACCTATCAAACTTGCGAAACTGTTTTGCAAGTCTTAACCGTTGAAGGCAGCAAGAAGTGGTTTTAAAGGCTGTTCTTGAGCAGACAAAATTTGATGCTGAACTTGTCCTTTTTCATTTGACTTGCCTTGAATTATTTAGGAAGAGAGAGCACTAGAAAAAAGAGAGAAATAGAATTGGTTCTTGAGCCCTCCTAAAATGCTCCCCGTGATTCCGTGTGGAGCCAAAGTGAAGGGTGATGGAACAGAGCCCCTGTGCTTTAGGGGGGGCTCTAATTTCTGTTTTTAAAATGCAAACTCAGTTTAGGAAGTGTTGGGAGTTAGTATTTTGGGGAAGAAATGGCAGTTGCACAAACCGTTCCATTTCCCAGAGGCTCTGGGAAGGATTCATTTTGTAAGCGCTGTAACTGCCATCGGTTGGGGGTTCGGGGTTGGAATGTGCACTTGCCCTCCTATAAAGCACTCGTTCATTTGCATTTCAGTGCCAGGAGTCTGGAGAAACTGGAGAAGAGCCCAAGAGACATTTTTCATCCTGAGATACAAAAGGTAGGAAGTGACTTTTTTTGGTTTGGTTCTTTTTCTTTATGATTTCCTGGAAATAGAAGTAATTAAGTATAGATCCTACTGGTTTGTTTCTTCCAGTAGCTAATAAGAATAATAATAATAATCTAATACTACTTAAACTGTCTCTTTATCCATTGAGCTGGCCATTTCAAATCCAAACTTCTAAACACCAATAAAACCATCATCCTTGTAGAATCCTTAATAGGAGGGGGCTAAAGATGCTGTTTCTGTTGACAGGATTTATTGGTTCTTGAAGGGCAAGAGGTGAGTACAAGCCTAACTACTTCTTGCTCACAGACCCGTCCGGTGAATACGGCTTTGTATTTTGATGGGCTTTTGATGAGTTCTAAATCAATTGCTCGTTACAGTAAAAAGAAGTCATGTTTTTTTGAACCTGACAGCAAAAATAACTTGAAGCACCAACTTAATCATAATTGATCACCCGTCTAAGTTAATGATTTTATGCTATACTATCAAAGTTTAAAGGTAAATTATTGTGTAGTAGGAGATGGTATAAAATGTATGTTCTAACGTGTAGGATGTAGGCAAAGATTAGAGGAACCAAATTTTTATGTCTTCTGTTTGACTGTTCACCAAATAATATTTGGTTTTATTTTCCAGGGATCGGTGAATTTTAAATTTGGAGTCCTCTATGCTAAGGATGGTCAGCTTACAGGTGATGAAATGTTCAGTCATGGTGAGGTTTTCACCTTCTCCTTAATTGTTTTGCTCATCTGAAAAAAAAAAAAAAAAAAAAAAGGTATGTTTATTATTTGTTACCCTGTTCTGATCGTTTCCTCGGTATTTGCTGGAGCTCTGCTTACCCAAGCTTTGGGTAAAACAAGCTTTGGGTTCCTTCTGTCCCACTGGGTGTTGCCCAGTTTGGTTGCATCTGGTGAAATTCACCCTGAGCCCTTACAGAACCAGCTCAAACCACGTGAGAGCCATTCGCAGCTCTCTCAGGACACCCGGAGGAGGATGGGTGACGTTTCTGAGCATCTGGCAAGTGTACTTCTATCAAAACTCGGCCTGTGCAATTTCTGGGGAAAACCCTTCTGTATCCTGAAGGGTTCCTCAAAGTCTGTTGAGGATCCAGTTAGCAGTTGCTCACCTGGATGGTTCCAGCTCCTCAAGCTAACACTGGTACTCTTGCCCTGTAGTTTAGATCTATTGTAGTTTTGTTATTTTGCAAGATTTTACGTCTTTGGACAATAACGTGCATTTCACTCTTTGGAACCTCTCGGATCGTGCTTTGGTGCAGCACCACCTAATGGGACACTTGGCTGCTGTGCTGAAGGGCTTGGTTACTGGAATTGTAAATCCCGGAGAGTTTGTAAGTCTTCTGTTGGAGCAGTGGCCGGTGAAAAGTGAAACGCCCAGGCTAGATAAGTGTCCAGCCAACCTCCAGCCAGTAAGGCACTTCCCCAACCCGGAGTCAGGGCTTTGTGCCTAAGGCGATGTCAAGCCTTGCGGACGTGTGGCCGCAGTAAAGAGCTCCGAAGTCGCAGGATGAAATGAAGAGGCGACCCTCAGTTTCTTCGGGGGGGTGGTTTTAATGGTAGGGAAACGTGCAGGTTCGGTGGAAGAAGCTGAGAGCCCCGAGGCAGGGAAAAAGCCTCGGTTTTACAGAGGGTGGGAGGGGTGAAAGATAGCAAATCAGAGAGGGATACATTAAGGATTGGCATGATCGGAGAACCCATCAAACACAGTTGCGGGAGGGACCCTGGCCCCTAACCCAATCACTCGACACCCTGGCCCGAACTCTCTAGAAAAAGAGGCAGGGGTGTCGAGTGACAGGCAGGCTGCCAGGGGTGGGGAACAAGAAAGATACATTTGGTAACCAAGACAACTGGGGAGGGGTTTGGGGATTGACACAAACTGGTAACAGGGCAGGACTTTCTGAAAGAACAATGGAGGGAAAACTGAACAAGCATAAAACACACCACAACATCTCCCCCTTTTTCGTTTAAAAATAAAAGAACTGTAAGGGCAAACACCGTTCAAGTAAACCTAAAAGGGTGGAAAGTATAATCTTCAGGATGGACTCGGCCCAGCTTGACAGGCCCCATCTTTGAAAGAGGTCCCCCAGCCAGTCTGATGTCTGTTGTTTTATTTGGTGGACAAGGCCTTGCACTTTATCTACGGCCACCCTCGCATCCTCGGCCCGAGATGACAAGTTGAGGCAGCAGAGGCCCTCAAACTCCTCGCAGCGGTGGTGATGCAGTAAAAGCAGGAAGTCAATTGCCGCGCGATTTTGGAGGGTCGCCTTCCTTGTAATTTCCTCGTCTGTGAGGAGGTCTGATAGCGTCGCTGACGTTAAATTGGCTTGCTTAGCTACCCAACACTCCAGGTGGGCCAATTCACCTAGAGACTTGGCCACAGACACCCAGGGCAAAAACAGGGTGAGGGCTACAGCTTTTGGTTTCGACCAATGTTCAATTTGGGAGTCACAATCCGGGTTGAGATCTTTGAGATCTCTTTTGGAGCGGGCCGAATTTGGTTGTGCTCTTTTCATTTTCCAATCTCGAATTTGGGTAATGCTGGGTGTAAGCAGCGACAGCCGCCCAAAAGTGCAGATACCTCCGGCTAGACGAGTGGGGATGCCAGCCCAAGCTCGGTCTCCACAAATGAAAAAGATACCTCGGGGCAGGGACAGCGGTTGGCTACCCAGGGTGGAAGCAAGTGGCATCTCGATGGTCATTTGACACCACTGGGCAGCTTTGTACTCGGGCCTTGATGGTTTGATCCACGAGTACCTGCTGTCCCAAGGGTTAGGGGCAAACTGAAACCAAATACAGAGGGAAGCATTGGCTGAGCCGAGCAAATCAAGCTCTGGAGGTTCAGAGCTCAAAGGGGCCAGCCCCTTGACTCCTTCTCCCCAGGCATTTTGTGCATTGATTTTTAGCGGAGGGGTCTTGGATAAGAGGGAGGTGAGGGAAGTATTGAAAGGGGAGGGAAATTCATTAAGGGAGAGAGGGATCCCCACAAGGCATGACGACATCGGGTCCTCTGCTGAGCCCATATCTAAACATATGTGTTCTTGGCCGAGGGCGCTCGCGAGGGTGCGCCAAACGTTGGCCTTGGGCTGGGGGACGATCCATGGGCCCACTGATGGCATCAGGGTCCAGATGAGGACGGCTGTCAAGCGGGCTAAGATGTAGGCACGTTCCATTGGGGGAAAACTAAAAACAAACAAGAGACAGACATAAGGAATGACTCTGAATCAGGTCCTGCCCGGGGCAGGGAGAGGGTTAAACTGGGAGTGGCTCCATCCCTGGGAGCTTCCGCCGCCGCCGCCAACATGCTTCCGTGACCTGTTCTACGTTTTCTGCTCTCAGAGTCTTCCCAGGGCGGAAGGGCTTGACCCACTTAGCGGGGATCCATCTCGGACTTGAGGGGGTGGACACGCAAGCGTATCCCCTTCCCCAAGTCACTAGATCGAAAGGCCCCTCCGTTTTCCAGGTCTCCGGATCTTTAATCAGGACAGGAGGCCTGGCCCTGGCCTGCAGCTGCTCATGTCTCCCGAAATGTCGCACGATAGGCGGATTGAGATTTTCGAAAGAACAGTTTAGGAAGTTAATGGTAAAAAGCGCCTTCGCGAGACGGATATGGGGGGACTCCACCTTCACAGCCACTCGCTGTTGTTCTAAAACTCTCTTTAGGCTCTGGTGGGTCCTCTCCACCACGGCTTGGCCTGTCGGGGAATAGGGGATGCCGGTCTTATGCTCTATACCCCATTGCTGCAGGAAGCTTCGCAGCTCCCTGGATTTATACGCCGGGCCATTGTCTGTTTTCAGGACCTTGGGGATGCCCAGGACAGCGAACGCTTGAACTAGGTGTTTTTCACAATCTGCTGCCTTTTCCCCTGTGTGGGCAGAGGCATAGACTGCGCCGGAGAAGGTATCCACTGAGACATGTACGAATTGCAGACGGCCAAAGGCAGGGATGTGGGTAACATCCATCTGCCACACCTCACAACTAGATAAACCTCTGGGGTTAGCTCCCAAGGGTATTGTTGGGAGCTGGTGGGACTGGCATTGAGGACATGTAGCCACGATCGCCTTGGCCTGTTCGCGTGTAAGATGGAATTGTTGAACAAGGCCAGGGGCGTTCTGATGAATTTGCTGGTGGCTGATCTTGGCCTGACTGAACAGATCAGGGAGTGGGGCAGCTTGAACAGGAGCGGCAAGGGCATCAGCACGCCTATTGCCTTCCGCAATAAACCCAGACAAATCGGTATGTGACCTGACATGCATCACATAAAAGGGTTGCTCTCGGTGGGAGACTAAGTTCACAAGCTTAGAGAGCAAGTTAAACAAAGGGATGTTTGATACCTCCTGTAAAATTGCATTTTCGGCTCTGGAAACTACACCCGCGACATAGGCTGAATCAGTGACCAAATTGAATGGTTCAGAGAACCTCTCAAAGGCTCTGACGACTGCGTCCAACTCAGCAACTTGAGGTGAACTTTCCACCTCGGTGACATCTGCCTCCCACCGCTGAGTCTGAGGATCCTTCCAAGTCATCACTGACTTGTGGGATGCTCCAGACGCGTCTGTAAAAACTGTCAAAGCCTTCAGAGGAGTTCTACTCTGAACTGATTTTAGAGACAATGTGAATTCCTGATTGAATAATTTGTGGGCCGGCCGATCTACTGCGATTTGACCGGTGTAGCTGTCCAAAGCCAGTTGAAGCATCTCATTTGTTTCCAGAAGGTTATCAATCATTTTTCTTTTTAGATGGCCTGAATCGAATTTTAAAGGAATGTGGATGCAGTCAAAGTCACAACCTGCCAACTCTCTGATCCGCGATCTAGCCTTTCTGATCAATTCTGCCACCAGCTCGGCTGGCTGCGTCATCCTTTTGGACCTGTGATGGCTGAGGAACACCCACTCTATGATTAAGAGGGGATCCCCCGAGCCCCGGTCCTTGCCCTTGATGGAATCGTCCCACTGGAAAATCACCCCATGGAGGTGTGGCAGCTTACCTAAAACAATGAATTTAAATGGCAGGCCCGGGTGATATCTGTGGGCCTGCCTGGCCGAGATGGAGTTTTGGATCTTCTCCAGCGCTGTCTGGGCCTCTGGGGTAAGGGACCTTGGAGAACTAAGCTCTTCTCCCCCTTTCAATAAATTGAAAAGGGGGGCTAGGTCTTCTGTTGGAATGCCTAGCCAAGGCCTTACCCAATTCAAGGACCCACACAGCTGGTGGACATCTGCCAGGTTTTTGATGTTAGTTTTAATAGCCAATTTTTGCGGAACAATGGTCCGCTTCGTTATTTCTAGGCCCAGGTACTTCCAGGGTGGCATCTGTTGAATCTTATCTTGCTGGAGCTCGAACCCTGCAACAACCAATGCATCGATTGTTAGGTCAAGCGCGTGGGTAAGTAGGTCGTTGGTCGGAGCGCACACTAGGATGTCATCCATATAATGGTAAATGATGGTGTCTTTGGTGGCTGCACGTACTGGGGACAGCAAGGAGGCGACGTACCATTGGCAGATCATCGGGCTGGCCTTCAGGCCTTGCGGAAGGACTCGCCAATGATAGCGTTTGCTTGGGGCTTCACGGTTGATGGCAGGAACTGTGAAGGCGAAACGCGGAGCATCGTCCGGGTGTAAGGGAATTTGGAAAAAGCAATCTTTTATGTCAATCACGACCAAATTCCAATTTTGGGGGAGCATCGTTGGGGATGGCATCCCTGGTTGGAGAGGCCCCATATCTTCAATGATGTTGTTAATTTGGCGGAGGTCGTGAAGGAGCCGCCACTTATCTTTGTTGGGCTTTTTGATAACAAACACTGGGGAGTTCCACTCTGACATGGTCTCCACCAGGTTGCCCTTGAGTAGCTGCTCCTTAACAAGCTCATTGAGCGCCGCTAATTTTTGCTTGTTGAGCGGCCACTGCACTACCTGTACTGGTTTATCAGATTTCCAATTCAGTTTCCAGGTAGGGCGTTCATCAGTGACCGCTGCCCGAAAAACCTGGGGAGCTGCTGGGAGGTCAATTCGGGCTCCCCACTGGGCCAAGAGGTCTCTCCCCCACAGGGGTTCCGTGTAATCTAATACAAATGGGCGCACTGAAGCCAATTGCCCATCCGGCCCCGTAATTTGTACAACGCTCTTTGATTGACGTGCCAATTGTAAACCCCCGACACCTCGGACGTGGCCAGGCGCGTTTTGCAATTCCCAATGTGACGGCCATTCCCGTGAAGGAATGATCGTCACATCTGCTCCTGTGTCCAACAAGCCTTTAAGAGGCTTGCCCTCTCCCCCTTTCGAGATATGACAGGTGACATGAGGCCTTTCCCGCCCCAGGACCTGGGCCCAAGCTACTGTTGGATTTTGGAGTTCAGCCGCAGGAAACCCCAGGGCCCAAGTCATTTCGGGAACAGGGATCGCTTGCGCAATCACCTGTCCCTTGGGCAGGAAAGTGGGGGGTTGGACACAGTGCAGCCCCACGGCGAACAGTCCCGGGTCAGATGGCAGAAGACCTGGAATTATGTTCACCTCTAAAGGTGTGTGCTTAGTGTCTCCGACAACGACGTACTTACACCTTATCCGCCCCCAGTTTCCTGGGCATTCTGGGCTGACTGACACGAGTTGAAAATCGGAGTTCTTAAGATGTAGCGGCTCCGTCAGCTGCAGCCAGAAGGGTCTGAAAGCAGAAAAGGTAGTTAGCACGGGTCTAGGTTGGAGACATGCAACATGTGACAAGTCCGGTGAGAATGTGTCTTGTTTGGCAGGCGGCGGTCCCTGAGATCTCTCCTCCCTGCGTGGTGTTAGTTGTCCCGCCCTATTTTTATCATGGCGCAGGGGGGAGCTGCGCTCAGATGTTAGTTTTTTGTCTGGGTTTTCCCCAGGAGTCCCTGCCCCTTTTTGAATTCATAAAATTTCCGCCGCAGCGGGCAGTCGGGCATCCAATGCCCGAGCTTTCCGCACAGATGGCAGGGTGATTTGGCGGCGGAAGGACCGGGAGCAGGCGAGCGGCAGGTGGCTTCAGAGAAGGTGTTTTCAGGCACTTCTTCTGCGGCGCTGACTCGGGGTGGCAGCTGTTTTCTCTTCTCTCCCTCCCTAGATGGCATGATTAGGACCTTCCGGGTGCAGACCTCGAGCATATCGTGCAGCGAGGGGGGTGGGTGCACCGGGAGGCTGAGGATGGCGTCCCTACACGCAGAGTTTGCATTCGTGGACGCTACTTCCTTCAGGATATGTTCCCGGGCAACCTCGTCCGCCACTTGCTGCTCGACAGCTTTTCGAAGACGCTCGACAAAATCGAGGAAAGATTCCTCGGCGCCCTGAAAGATTCTGGAAAAAGAAAGGAGAGGAGCCGCCCCCGGCAGCGCCAGGAACACCTTCTCGGCTGCCCGCGCTGACTCCCGGAGCGCTTCCTGGGGGATGGCACTCGCCTGCGAGTGCCCATCTGCCCAGTTGCCGGTCCCTAGGAGCTGATCAATGGCCAGGACATTGCCTGTTAGGTCCAGCCCCGTGTGGGGCCGTTCCCACAGGCTCGGGAGGGCCTCCGTCACTCCCCTCTTCCAGGCTGCCTCCCACATAGCCCGCTCGGTGGGATTGAGCAGGCACGTGAAGAGGCGCCGGATGTCATAGGGGGTGACATCGGCTTCGGTAAGTGTTGCCTGCAACACTCCCCGAAAGTATTCGCTGTCCCGGCCGTAATCTTTCTGTGCCTTGCACAGCTCCTTGATCTGAGAATGATGCAGCGGGACCCACTGGCGACGCACCCCACCATCTCCCTCTGGATGGTAAACAACCGGGGCCGCGGATGGTATCGCAGCAGACCCCGGTTCCCGGTTTCCAACTGCCCCCCCCACCCCGGAACCCAAAGCGCGGGAGCCGGCAGGGAGAGCGTGGGAACCGGGAGAGGAGGAGGTAGGGGCGTGGCTGGGAACTTGAGCAGGGCGATCCGATATCGAGGGACCCTCCCAGGAGGCGGAGACAAGGGGTGGAACTTTTTGACTGGCAGGGGGTGGAGAGATGGGAGGTGGTATGGGAGGGACCGAGGGAGGAGCTATGGGCGGGGATGTGGGAGGAGAAAGGGGAGGGACTACTGAAGAGGAGGTTTCTGGAAAGGAGGAGGGACCAGGAGGGGGGAAGGACGAGGGGGTAGAACATTGGGAGTGGCCGAATGGCAGGAAGGGGTTGGAGCTTGGGAAAAAGGGATTCTGGGGAGAAGAAGAGGGCTTTCCCGCCATTTCAGCCATGTGGTCTCCTCCATCTTGGGCCCCATAGGAGCCATTTTGGGGAATTGGAGGCGACTGGGAGCAAACTGGGGACTTAGAACTTAGGGTTTTGGATTTTGGGGTTTTAGAAACTGAGGACCTGGGGGCGGGAACAGGAGAAGTAGGGGAAGACGAGGAGCCCCTAAGAGACTGGCCAGGACTCTTAGGGCGGGGGGGCCGAGGATTTTGAAGGGGGCCAGGGGACAAATGGTCACCCTGCGCGGGGCTGGAGCGCGCTGCACCCTTCAGAATCCCGGTTTTACGTTTATGGGGACGGGAAGAAGGGTTAGGGGTAGAGGGAGAGGCGGGAGAACTGGGGCACGAACTAAAACTGACCGAAGGTTTTTCTGAGTTTCCTCCTGCTTTCAAGATAGATCGAATTTGTGAAATCCAAAACGCTAACGGAGAAAGCGAGGTGTCTCCTGATCTAATCAAGTTTGATAACTTGGCATTTGCCCTCTGCCAAAAGGCAGGATCTTTAATTTGATCGGGGGAGACTTCGGGAAACTCAGAAAAAAGCCATCGGATTAATTTTTTAACTTCCTTTTTATCAACGGAACAACCCCCCCCAACTAGGATACCCACAACTTGGTAAAACAGCCCCTTCTGAGCTGCCGAGAGCGAAAACTTTGCACCCATCGCTCGATGTTATAAGTGGCAGCTGCGGTAAAGCCCCCCCCGTTCCAGTAAACACGAAAGAAAAAAAAATAAGGGTGCCCACCCCCGGCCCCTGTCTAGAGAAAAAGAAGGGTGGTGACGAAACACCAATAGAGGGGAAGGCGACAGGGAGAGTAGCAGAATACTCACGAAGTCCGGAGGCGACAAACGAAAAGCTGGAACGAGGGGTTTCCTGCGACAGGACGACTCCCAGGTGCAAGGAGCTGCCGTCCAGGGTCCCCGGGGAGCGCTACCTCGCGAACAAGGTCTGCTCGACCACAGGGTAGTTCCGCGACCGCTGGGATTCTTGAAATCCCGTCCGTGGGGTCCACGAATCCGAAAAAAGGGGGGGCCCCACGTTGGGCGCCAAAACTGGAGCAGTGGCCGGTGAAAAGTGAAACGCCCAGGCTAGATAAGTGTCCAGCCAACCTCCAGCCAGTAAGGCACTTCCCCAACCCGGAGTCAGGGCTTTGTGCCTAAGGCGATGTCAAGCCTTGCGGACGTGTGGCCGCAGTAAAGAGCTCCGAAGTCGCAGGATGAAATGAAGAGGCGACCCTCAGTTTCTTCGGGGGGGTGGTTTTAATGGTAGGGAAACGTGCAGGTTCGGTGGAAGAAGCTGAGAGCCCCGAGGCAGGGAAAAAGCCTCGGTTTTACAGAGGGTGGGAGGGGTGAAAGATAGCAAATCAGAGAGGGATACATTAAGGATTGGCATGATCGGAGAACCCATCAAACACAGTTGCGGGAGGGACCCTGGCCCCTAACCCAATCACTCGACACCCTGGCCCGAACTCTCTAGAAAAAGAGGCAGGGGTGTCGAGTGACAGGCAGGCTGCCAGGGGTGGGGAACAAGAAAGATACATTTGGTAACCAAGACAACTGGGGAGGGGTTTGGGGATTGACACAAACTGGTAACAGGGCAGGACTTTCTGAAAGAACAATGGAGGGAAAACTGAACAAGCATAAAACACACCACAACATTCTGTCCCCAGGGAGGTGTCACGCTTTGTTCACCGTTGCTCTGTTTGTCGGGTGCTGCTTCTCGTCGGAGGTATTAACTTCAAACTGCCCTGTTCTTTTTTTAACTTTTTTTCCTGGTTCTCTCCGTAGGGCAGGGAAGGACTCTCGTATCCCGGTCGTCAGACTCAGCGCTGCCCGAGAAGATACAGAGACTGTAAAAATCATAAGGAGCAACTAGGACTGCAGAGGAAACAAACTGGAGAGAACAAAAGGTGATATTGTTCTCCTTCCCCTGGATTAGAAACATCCACTGCGCTTTGATGCCGGTGGCTGCCAGGGGCTCGTTAGGTCTCTTGAGGCAGGTGTAGGTGTTCACTTGTAGGTTCTATTTTTTGGCAAAGGGCCACGAGAGAAGTTTATTTATAGATCCAAATAAACATTCATCTTATCTGAACATAACCTGTCATCCCCTTTCTGACATTAAGGACTCCTGTATAAATACTTGGGGGGGTTTTCTTTGTCATTTCTGAATGGTTCCATTTTGCCGGCTACTTGAACAAATCTGAGGGGGTTTAATTGCAGACTGCTTCCTTGAAATTCTGTTGGTCTCTGCTTGGAACCCTTCTTGTACTGCTTAATGAAAGACTTCGGATGGTGTTTTCTTGCCTGTTTGTGGTTAAGGTCATGCTCTGATGCATTTACAGAAGCCATGGCAGGAGAGAGTCAGCTGCTGGAGAAGAGGAGACAGTACTATCCCTGTGCAGCACGGAACTGTGCCACTGCTGTGTCATCAGCTGTGTCTGCACTGAAAGTAGCCACCTTCACTTGTAGGTAGCTCCTTGGTGCTTTAGGACACGCTGAGGGATTTATTCCTTTTGGGATCCACGATGAGAATTCCCAAGAGAGGTAGTAGTAATAAGGTCTGAGATTGGAAAAAAGCCTGTGTCCTTGGAATGTTGTTGTTGTCGTCAAAAGTTAATTTTTCCTTCTTTCTTAGCCGGTAGTCAGCTTTTTGCTTTATTTTTTGTGGTATCAGTATTTGATTGTTTAAAAAGTTGCTTCAAAAGAACTGCAGTGGCTGGCCACCAGGACCTTGTTCCGATTTGCCTATTTGCTTGTAGCTAAAACGTTTCCATATTGTTTATCATTCTATTGAAGAAACTGCTGCCCAGTCAACTAAGAACTGAACATCTCTCTGTCTAGGACACGGGGAGAGGATTTAGGTCATGTCTTTGTTTCCAGAAAAAAGTTCCAGTGTAGTTTCTAACTAGAGGAAAAGGGGGGGGGTGAAGACTCGGGGCTCTGATGCCACTGGGGGCACCCCGAGGTGCCCAGGAGAGGGAGCCCCACTGCGGTGCAGGAGCAGGTATGTTATCACGTACTAGAGAGCAAATTATAAATAGAAATAGGAAAATTATAAATATAAAAATATTTTTTAGATCGTTAAAGAAAGCGTTTTTTTTAACTTGTCAATAGGCAGGGTTTTGATGATAAAAATGATAAATACAAAGAATATGAAGGTAGAAATCTAAGTCTAGAAAGATATCATAAATACATACAGATAAAGTTTAAAGCTAGAAGAAAAAATCAGTTGCAGCAGTAGATACGATACATAATATAGATAATACTTTAAATACATGTCTAGAATTTTATAGATATTATAGATAATTATTAATAGATTGCATCAAAAGAAACGATAAATATAAATGTGAGTATAACTATACAAAGTATAAAAATATTTCGATACCGTTTAAAAGAAGGTGTTTTCTTGTATTTATTTGGTTAGAGATGGGGTTTTTATTTGGATTAATAGAAGTATTCTAGAAATATAAATCTAACTGTAGAGAGATCCAATCGATAGAGGAGGATATTTCTAAAACCACAACCGAACGCCGCCGCCTTCGGGGGAATCGCACGAGCTCGGCCGAAGCAAGGCGAGAGCGGCCGACCCTGACGGCCTCGAGCGAACCGAGGCGAGGCTTCCGAGGCTGCCTGAAGCGAAGCGAGCCGAGCTCAGGCGAAGCGAGCCTGCTGCTCTCGTGCGCGCTGCTTAGCGCCAGTGCGCTCCCAGCCTAATGAGCTCCTGCCCGAGCCCGCGCTCCCGGTCGTGTCCGCGCCGTGGCCGGGCCGCCCGCGGGACGCGGCAGCGGGAGAGCCCCGAGCCGGGCGAGCTGAACGGGAGGCGGCGGCGCTTGCCCGCCCGCCGTCGGGGAGCCGAGGCGAGGCGAGCGGAGCCGAGGCGCGCCGAAGGCACAGAGCGGCTGGGAGTTGGGCCGAAGCGAGGCGAGCTCAGCCGAAGAGGCGAATGCAGGCGCCAAGAGCCGAGTTGAGGCGCCAAGAGCCGACCGGAGCCGAGCGTCTCCGGAGCGAGCCGAGCTCCGCCGAGCGCCGCAGCATCCCGGGCAGGGCGAGGCGCCGGGCCGGGCTCGGGGTGCAGCCGGGGCTCTGGGAGGCTTCCCCGCCTGTCCCTCTCTCTAGCCCTCCTTCCTTCTCCCCGTCTTCGCCTTCTCTCGCTCCCTTTCCCCCATTCCCTCTCCCCCCGCAAAGCCGGCTCCTTCCTGTCCTGTCCCTAGCCCGCTACTCCCTTCTGTTCCCCCTGTCTCCTTCCTGTGCCCAGCCTCCGTGTACCCTCGTCCCGGGCTTTCCCTTCCCGTGCCGCTTTCCTGCACAGCCCGAGCTCCCTCGCCGCCCTTTGTCGTGCCCTGCTCTCGCTCCTCTCTTCCCGTGCCCCCTTTCCTTCTTTGCCCCGCAGCCGCGGGGCTCGGGCTGCCGGAGAATAAAGCCCCGAGGGCCGGAGCCCGGCGCCCCTGGGCCCTTGCGGGAGTCCCCGCGCGGGGCCGGAGGCTCTCGGCGGATCCCCCCGTGCCGCTCAAGCAGCGCGGCCGACAGCGCCGGAGCTGCGGCTTTGCCGGCATCGCGCTGAGAGCGGCCCCCGCTCCGTGCCGGGCCGTCGCCGCCGTCTGTGCCGCTCCCTCTCTCGCTGCCCCTGGCCCGTGACAGCGAGGCTGGGCAGGAACCTCAAGCCTTCTGGGGGCTGCCCCCCCTTTCTTGTTGCAGCAGAATCCCTTGCTGGGGCCATGCACGTGTGGGAAGGGCTTGGGGAAAGCGCTGCGCTGCTGTCCGGGGCAGTCGGATTCGTTCGGAGCCTTCTTTGGGGGTCAGGGAAAGGCGGGGTGAAGACTCGGGGCTCTGATGCCGTTGGGGGCAGCCCAAGGTGCCCAGGAGAGGGAGCCCCACGGCGGTGCAGGAGCAGGTGGGGGGCGGGCGAGGGGCGGGGGTCACGCTGGGTGCCGTCCCCCAGAGGGACCCAAAGCTGCCACCAAATGCACAGGGAGGGGTGAGTGGGTGTAGGATGCTAAAACCTGGCAAGGCATTCGGTTTTCTAGGTATTGCTAAAGAATAGGAATTGGTCTCTAAACTCAGCTGGGGAGAAACCCTCTCTATGCACTCATTTGTTTACAGGAATGTAGAAGGTTCCGACTGGAGATGCGTAGTAGTTCTGAAGATATTGCCGTGAGGTTTTGATCTAGGAACGGAGCGAGCTGTGCCCTGGAACCCTCAGAACAGCTGCAGGGGCTGAAGGCGATAGAAAGGGCTCTCTGGCACCTTTTGCCTCCGTTCTCTGCCAGCGCCCAAAGCGTGTCGCAGTCCCGGAAGAGGCGCTTGTCATCCCGAGAGCCAAAAGGAAGACGTGTCAAATCCCAGCTCTGCCTTGTGTTTCGTGTGGGTTTTTTACTTCGTATTGATGTCATTCCAGAGAGCAAGGAAAGAAGAAATGGGACCGGGTCCCACTATTACTGTGTGAAGGCTTTCTTGAAAGGCTGCTGTATTTATATTGTCCTTTTCCACTCCAAGCTTGACTTTTGCCCTCGTTTTTCGAGCTCTGCTGCATTGGGTGTCCCAAGGAGGGCGGGGTTCCTCAGCAGGGCTCTTAGGAGGCGGCGCTGATTCTGCTTTTTCTGAAGGCGTCTCAAAGCGTGCTACCAGAATGACAGTTTTGTGCACTGGAAAGCTTTCCCTCAGTGCCATCAGCGCACGTCCGTGTCTGAATTGTGGAAGCAGACGGACTAAGAAAAGCCAGCACCCGGAGCAGATTTCTGTTGGCTCTGTGTCTGTGAGAAGCGGGCTGTGTGCTGGACGGGGAGAGGCGCTGTTGGAGAGTGGCATCAGCGCCAGGTGTGAGCTGTGAGGATGATGGGGGGCTCGGAGCAGCCCCAGGTGTGAGCTGTGAGGATGATGAGGGGCCGGCTCCTGCCGGGGGGGCGAGGCTGTTTTAGGGGGAGGCTTCGCCTCAGCTGCCTTTTGCATGGAGCTGCTGAGTAGAGGGGTTCATGGGGGGGCTCCCGGGGCTGTCTCATGGAAGGACTGCGAGAGCTTCTGGCAGCGTCTGGGCGAACACCTGGATACGCGCTTGGATCCGCGGAGCATCGCTTCAAGGAGGTGCCGAGGGACGAATCTTTGTGCCGGGAAGCAGCAGCCGAACGGGTGAGCGCGTGTGGATTTGGAGCGGGGACTTTGGTCCTTTCCCTTTTCAATTGGATCTTGGCAGTCCCCCCTCCCCGCTTCCCCAGGAACAAAAAGGGAGCTTGTGAAGACAAAAGAAACGAAGGAGAGGCAAGCAGCTACTCTCCTAATATTGTCTGTGTTTGAACTGGGGGGAATCCGCTTTCGCTTGCGGTTCCAAGGATGTCGGTTGAAGGAAAAGCTGCCTTTTCCCGGCTGTTAGGGGTATCCCAGGGGTGACAGGGAATCCCTGCGTTCCATTTGAACGGGAATGGGCAAAGTATTGTTGTCATCGGATGGCTTTGATTTGAAGGTAGCCAGCCCATTTTCATCATCCTAAGGTTTAAATGGAGGGGACAGCGCTGGTGTCCCTCCTTTGCAAGGGTTTGAATGGAGGTCAAAATCCCCCTTTGCACATGGCTTGCAGGATTTCATTGGAGGAAAGCCCCTTCTTTTCTGCGCTCCCAGGGGATGAATTTGAAGGGGAGAAGCCATTTCTTTGCCCTTGTTGAAGCGAGGTGAGCGCCGCCCGCGGCGTCAGTTTCGGGGTTGAGTTGCGGGAAGCCGCAGCTCTGGCAGCGTTTGCAGGGCTGCAGTCGGGCTGTGCCGCTGCATTTGAGGGCGCTTCTTGTGGCCGCGGCCCGGGCCGGAGCGTTGCCGCTCGGGAGCGCTGCCGGCCCGGGCCGGGCGGGTGCCGAGGCGCACGGGGGAATTTGGCGCGGCAGCGGCGGAGCCGCTTTGCCGGTGCGAGCCGCCGTGCGGAGCCGAGGGCAGCTGGCGCCGGGCCGGCCAAGGGCGGCAGAGGCGGCGCGGGCGCTGCTGCGCCGGCCCGGCCGGTGCCGGCCGCTCTGTCCGCTCCGGGCGCGGGGCTCGGACGCCGCCGGGGCCCCCCGGGCAGGGGGAGCGGGCGGGGGCGGGGGGGTCTCCGGGGCGGCGCCGCCCCTGCGCGCCGGAGCAGCCGCCGGAGGAGCCGCTTTGCCGCCGGGAGCCGCGCTCCGTCCGGGGCCGGCAGCGCGGGGTTGGGCTGCCGCAAGTTCTTGGGTGTCGTGGTTCGGAGGTGGCTTTCTAGGGATCCATCGCACGGGTTTGTTCTGGTCGCAGCGGGTGTGCGCTAAGGGCTATGGCGTTCTTCCTGACCGGTACGGTTCTCGGTTCTTCGGGTGGTGACGATAAAGGTTTGGTTTGAATCGAGTTCTGTAGCCGGATATTTTTTTTGCCGGGCTATTCTGTTTTTAAAGGCGTGCAATGGTTTCTACGGGTCGTTGCGTGAAGCAGCGGCTCGGATTTTAACTCTGTCGCCGTGGCTTTTATTAGCGTGGGCGTGTAGCGTTTGTTTCGGTGGGTTCGAGGTGGCGTCGTGTCGTTAATAGCAGCGGGGTTTTTAAAATCTCTCTAATTGCGTTTGTGTTTCTCGTCTTCCAGGGCTTTTATTTCTTTGGTTTGTTTGATTGTAGTGTACGTTTTATTGTGACGGATCATTTGGGAGATCTTGTGAATGGTTACGTTTCTCTTTCGGCTTTGTGTTTATTTCTGGGTGGTATTTTTATTTTGATCGAATGAGGCTCTATGCGTTTATTCTTCAGTTGGGAATAATTTTTTTGATGCAAATTAAAGTTGCTTTGGTTTGGGGGACTTTTGTTTTACAAATGTATTTTCTTTTTTTTTTTTTTTTCTTTTTTTCTTTTGTTTCTTTTCGTTTCTTGTTGTCCTTTGACGTATTTGGTGGTTATTGATCAGTTTTATTTTTGGGAACGTGGGTATTTATATGGTGGGTCTTTTTAAGTAGGTTTTTTTTTTTTGGGTAGTTATTTTCTTATTTTTTAGTGGTTGAGATTTTTTGGTTTTTTTCTATTTCGTTCATTAGTTCGCTTTCTAAAGTTCTTTTGACAGAGTATTGCTTATTCTTTGAGTTAGTGTAGATGTAGAATTTCGGTTAGTTTTTAAACTAACGTTCAGGGTCAGTGGCACTGATTGGAGTTGAGCGAGTTGGTTTGGGTTTTTTTAGAGGTTTTTGTGATTTGCTGCGTGTGTTTCTCAAGGGTTTTCTTTTCGTTTGGTTCCATTTTTCTGATGTGATGAGAACTGTTAGTGAAAAGAGTGTTGTGTGTTTTTTTCGCTGGCAGTTGTTTGGCTGGTGGAGGTATCTTGATGGTTTTGGAAGACATTGGTGGGAATTCGATGCTGTTTGTTTTGTCATTGCATTTAGGAATTGGATTTTAAATGTAAAATTCTAAGGATAGCTATCTTTAAACAAAACGAGTAGATGTGTAGAAATGGGAATAAACTTTTATTTTGATCTATTCGATCTCTATTTAAAATTTAACAGGTAACTTAAGTCATGATATATTCCAATAAGATATTGTATTTTTCAAAGAGCATTGTGTATGTTGATAGATATATCAATAGAGATGCTAAATATAAACACAGCTCCAAGGAAATTTTAAATCTAGAAATGTGTTGCGAATCTATGCAGATATATAGATCAAATTATTAAAGGATTGTAAATGTAAAGTGACATAAATCCATACAACACGTAATACAAGTGATACCGTATAGATCTTATGATGGTATATGATAGGAAACAGCTATAAATCTAGTCCATCGCTATGATATAATATGTAAAACATTATAGATATGGTAACTGTAAATACAACAACATTATTAAAAGTAGTTTAAAAGAAAGGATGGTTTTGTTTTTTACTTGGCAAAAGCAGGGGTTTTATTATAAAAACTACAAATACAAATGATAGAAAGGTAGAAATCTACTTGTAAAAAGATCTTATGAATACATCAAGATGGATATAAAAATTGAAACTATTAGAAAAAAGAAGTTGTAGCAGTAGATTTGGTACATGATAAAAATAATGATTTATCTCTATGATGTGAATAATAGATATGTGATATGTAATGATGAATGGAATGCATCAGTCTAAACGGTGACTATAAAAGTGAATCTAATTATGCAAGCTCTAAATATAAAACTATTTCAATAGAGTTGAAAAGAAGGGTTGTTTGGTATTTGTTTGGTTAGAGATGGGATTTTTTTTGGAAGAATAAAAGTATGATAGAAATCTAAATGGAAGTCTAGAAATATACAGTCAATAGATAATGATATTGCTACAACCACAAAGTATGAATAAATACAGATAATAGGAATAGGCATAATAGATTGTATAAACGACGTAACACATCACTGTCCGGTCTAAATATGCGTGTGAATAGAATTAGGAAAACTAGAACTATCAAATTTATTTCAAGAAGGCATGAAAGAAAGGGGGCTTATTTGGTTCTTGTTTGGTAAGAGGCAGGTTTTTGGCATTTATTTTTAGAGGAGTTTTTGGGGGGGATGGCCCCTGTTCTTTTTTGCCGCCTTGGCCGCCCGCAGCCCCGCGGCGCGCGGCGCCCCCGGCTGGGGTGGGCGGCAGTGCTGCCGCCTTGTGGGCAGAGCGCGGTACTGCAGCCCGCCGCCGCCAGGCAGCCCTCTTGGGCGTGGCGCGTGGCGGAGTTTGTTTGACCTTCTGAAAATGGCGGCCAAAAGGGCGGGCAACCGGAGGCCCGCGGTGTGTCTATGCGGACTGCCTGCACGAAACACCGACGCCGGCGCAGTCCCGGCGGAATTTTTGTGGCGTTTTAGGTGTACCCGACACGGGCTGTGGGGTCAGCGGCGCCGCGGGCGGGCGTATTTTGGCGTGTTTCTGACCGGCATGCGAGTAACCGCCTCTCTCGCCCGAGGAGGGGGGGGGGGGGTCCTCTCTCGGCCGCCATGTTGGGAGTGGCGTGTCACCAATGTCGCGGGATTTTTTTTTTTTTTGACCTTCTCAAAATGGCGGCCAAAAGGGCGGAGATATCGCGGACCCGGGAGTCTGCCGCCCTGTGGCCAGAGCGCGGTACTGCAGCCCCCCGAGCCAGCGCCCTGCCCCTCGCCGCTGGCTGCCGGGGGCGGGGCAAGGACGCGGCTGCCGAGCGAGGCGAGGGCGAGGGGCGGGAGCGAGGGGCGGGCGGGAGCGAGGGGCGGGCGGGGCGGGAGCGAGCGGCGGGCGGGGCGGGCTCGGTAAATGGCCGGGAGGGGTGAAAGACGTTCAGGAGTGCAAAAGGGACACGATGGCTGAGAAGAATGGCCGGGGGGGGGGCGGCCCGGCGGGGCCGCTTTCGGCGGGCGGCGGAGGCGCGGTCGCAGCGCTCCGCGGGCCGGGGGCAGCGAGCGGGGGCGGGCGAACGCCATCGGAACGGGGCTGCACCCCCCCCCGAGCCCGCGCACGCGCCTCTCCAGGCGGCGGAAGCGACGGCGGGCCGGAAAATCCCGGCGGGGCGGCGGCGCTGCCCGCCCTTTGTGCCGCCAGCTTTGCAAGGTAAGACCGCCCGCCCCGTCCCGCCCCGTCCCGTCCCGCCGCCCTCCGGTGTCTGTAAACAGACGGACTCCCTCTGGCTTCCCACTTCTCCGTGCTGGAGAGTGGGAGAAAGGTCCGTGCTGCTTGCCGTGTCCTCGGTGGGCAGAGAGCTCTGACCTTGCCTTGGATGGGCTGCTGAGGATTGGATCCATGGGGATGTGCTTGGATGCATTTAGTGACCTTTACAGATTTCTTTCCCCGCTTTTTTCAGTTCACAGAATCATGGAAGAATTCAGGTTGCAAGGGGCTCTAAAGATCACCTCATTCCAAGGCTGCTGCCGCCGTGGGCAGGGACGTGCTTCCATCGAGCAGCTTGCTCAGAGCCTCATCGCAGAGCACCGAGGGGCCTTGAGCACTTGCAGCGATGGGGCAGCCCCAGGACCTCTGAGCAACCTGTGCCCTGTGCCAGCCAGGTGCCAGAGGAGGAAGGAAGCCCTTCCCACCTGGAGCAGAGGCTGCGTAGCCTTGTGTCACCGAGCGTGTGAGACAGAAAGGCCCTTCCTTTCTGGAGGGGTAACAACACTCAAAGCTCTTTCTCGGGACAAGCCGAGCAATGGAAGGCCAAAGGAGCCTTCAGTTCTTCCAGCAGCTTTGGGAACAACTTGAAGGAGGAGCAGAGCTGGCCTGGTGCCTGCCGGCTCTGCAGGCAGTGGGCATGGCGAAGCTGCAGCTGCATCTGTCTTCTTGGCTGAGGCTTTATAAATGAGGCGCTTTTCTGTAGTTCCTTTTCAGGCATGACGTGCAAGTTGCCCCTAGAAGTCCAAAGGCAGCTGTTTTCTTAGCAGAAGGAAGTCAGGAGGAGGCAAAGCCAGCAGCTAAGTCTGGATAAAAAACTTGGCTAACCTCTTTTCCCCCCCCTCCTCCAAACAGGCAATTGTGAAGCACTCAGCAGAGATCTGCCCGGGAGGAAAAGCAGAGCCAATCTCTGAGAAGAAGGGACGTGCGAGCTCTGGCGAGGACGGCTGCTCCCCCTGGCCTTGGTGTGGGACCTCCTGAGCTGCCATTCCTGTGGTGGGAGTGTTTCTCCTCTCCTCCAGCCAAGCCAGAGACCGCCTAGGGAAGGAGCAGGTAAGGTTGAAGTACCGAGGTCTCCCAGGTAAGAAGTGACACGGCAAAAGGAAATGGCCTCAACTTGCAGCAGGGAAGGCTTAGATTGGATTGGAGGGAAAATTTCTTCCCTGAAAGGGTGCTGAGGCGTAGGAGCCCAGGGAAAGTCCCCATGCCTGGAGACATGTCAAGGATGTCAAGATGTGGTGTTTAGGGACCTGATTTGGGGGGGCAGCAGCTGGGCTCGATGTCCTTAGAAGGCTTTTCCAACCACAAGGATCCTATGCTTCTGGAAAGCCTTGACCCCTCTGGCTCTAGCACAGCACCTGGATGCTGACAAAATGAGGCTGGTCATAGAGCCTGGAGGTCCCTGTGCCACAGGGAGAGGACAAGCCGGTGTCACCTGCAGGGAGGGTCTCGTCCCCAGAGAGCAGCCAGTGACTCCGTCCCTGCCTGGGGCTCTGGGTGCGCCCTCGGGGGGCGGGGGACGACACCTGCCCTCAGGTGTCCCTCTGGGCACCTGGGAAGGGAACCAGGTCCATCCGTGCGGCAGCTGCAGGGCTTGCAGGCTTTGGGGCTTTGCAGCTGTGTGCCTTGTCACAAGGTGGCAGGGACGTGACACTGCCTGGCAACGCTGCTGGCCTCGGATCCTTGCTGCTCTCATCCTTATCCCATATGGATTTAGCAGCAATCTTCTGTCTTTGCTTTCAAACTGTCCTTGGGAGAGTTCCAAGAGAGGGTCATTAGTTATTTCCAAGCCTACATCTTTTACCTATTGGCACTGAAGAGAAAAGACACAAACCTGCTTTGCATCCTTCTGCCTGGAAGTTCTTGTGACACGGGGAAGGGAGGAAGGGGCTGGCCGGGGTCAGCCTCTGCTGAGCCTCAGCTCTAGCTGCTCCTGCTCACAGGGTAAAGCCAAAAGCTGTCGTGATCAAAAACGCAGGCCGCCCTTCTGACCTGAGTCACAGGGGCCGTTTCTTCTGAATGAATCAAGGTGGGAAATCATTCTTGGAGCTTCAGAAGAAAAAAAACCCCAGAACCGTAGGTACGTGTTTAAGAGTGTGTATGTACGGACATTTCCTTCGATGAAGAAGAAAATCTCAGAAATATCATGTCACGTCTGGCTTCCTAGAGAAGATCCTGAACTCTGGGCTTCTGAAAGCAAATGGCTGTGCATTTATAGGAGCGTTTCCCTTCTTTTTATGTGCCTCCCCCAGTCATCTTCTACCCTTGCCCACGGCAAGGAGAGCGCGGTGATTTGGCTGCTCCGCTCTGCCGAGGTTGTTGCAGGCTGTGTAGCAGGGAGTGAGGCCTTTTGTGGCTGCTCATCAGACATTTTCCTACAGCCTTCTCCCTGCAATGGTAAAATGAGACTTGTGTTAGCGAGCAGTCAAGTAGAGCAGGTAACATTAGAAAAGAATTGTTTCTGAGCTGCTGTTCACTAGCACGTGTTTCCCCTTTCCGGCAGAGCGCGCATCATTGCGGGCTTGGGATCGATTGAAATGCGCTAAGGAAACCAGCTCTGGGGAGGGAGGGAGGGAGGGAGGGAGGGAGGGAGGGAAATGCTCTCTTAACATGTGCCAATTCTTCTGTCAAACTCATCAGGGCAGGACAGCGTTCAGACTGAAAGTGTAAGAAGATGTGGAGGGAGACAGAGAATCTGACAGGAGCACCGGACTCACAAGTGCACGAATTTTGCTTTTGGCTTGGATTCAAACTCAGAAGTTGTAAGGAATTTGGGAAGGAGAAGGGACATTTCAGAAGGAGAAGAAGAAAAAGAAGTTGTTGTTGTTGTTTACAGCCCTGGCAAAATCTTTGGTTCTAGCTAATAAAGGAAGCTAGTTGAAATAAAAAAAAAGAAAAAAACGTGGGTTTTTTTTTTTTTTCCTTCGCTGTTGTATTCGTTGGTGGTTCGTTATATGGTGTGTTGTTTTATTTCTTGGTCTTATTACCTCTGTGTAAATAGTTTTTTTGAGTGAAGCTAACTTTCTGGACGGGTTGGTTTGTATTTGAGGTAGGATTAATTTCAAGAGGTTTCTTTCCTAGACTTCTGATAGGCATTCCTGGGATTTTGGTTTTGTTTACTGTGTGTATCAACAGAGAGATTTGGTAGGGCCAGCTGGGCTGCTGGAGTTTTGGGTGTTAATTTATGAGATGGCTTTTGTTCAATGCAGTTTTGAATTGTTGAAAGGGTTTTTAATGTAGTGGTTGTAAGGCGGTCTTTAAGAATTGTTTGTATCGTTTCACGTTGTTTGTAGTCGGTGTATGATCAGGGATATGGTGGAACTTCTTGAACGTTCTGGTTTTAGCGTTCCTAAGTTCCGATTTCTTTCTGCTTTGCTGTTTTGTTTCTGGTTTTCTTTTGGGGGACAGGGGCATTTGTATACGGTGGGTTTCTAGAGGCAATGTGTCTTTCAATTTGGGTAGTGATATTTTTTAGTATTTTAATAGTTTCGATTTTTTTTATTTTCATGCTTTTAATGAGTTGTTTTAAAATTTGGAAGATAACCTTTCTAGATGATTGGTTATTATTTGTGAGTTAGCCTCAAGGTAGAGCTTTGGGGGCTTTTTTTAGTAATGTTTAGGGTCAGTTGTAGGGTTTTGAGTTTAGTGAGTTGGTTGGATTTAATTTTTCACGGGTGTTTGTTTTGACTAGCAGTTCTGTCATTTTCCATGTGTATCTGAGTTTTTTGGGGTTTTGAGCCATTGGTTGAGGAGGAAGTTTATGATGAGAATGTACGGAGCTTTTGGGCTAGTTATAGTGGGATTTCAAATGTCTTGACAGTTCGGTTGATTTGAGTTTTTCTTAGGGTTAAATGTTGTGGGGTCTTTGTTCTGTTAGTCCTAGAAATAGGTTTGGTTTGGATACGCTGCGATGGGATGAGCGTGGGCTGCGTACCGGTGCTGCCGAAGGCGCGGTATTTGTGTGGTTCTGATGCGTTGGGTTCATGAATTGATACGGTCTAATATATAGATTAATTAAAGTAGAAATAAATATCTATATAAAAACAAATATAAAATGATAGTGGTAAACATAAATAGAGAAAACAAATAGATAAACACATAAAACTATACTATATAGTATATTATTGTAACAGATGCTAATCTATAGAAATGATAGTCTATTATATATGTATACAAAGATATATAAAGATCGGTTGTAAATAAAAAAATATTTAGATAGAGTTAAAAGGAATTGGGGATTCTTTGGGATTTTTTTATTAGGTTATAGGCTGGGGTTTTTTTTCTAGATAGAAATAATATAAAAATAAAAATCCAGATCTCCAAATATATAATGCATATACCGATCTCTCTAAATATTGAATATAAAGAAATAGAAGTAAAAGAATATCTAGGATATAAAAATACTATATATCTATTATTCTATTAAAAGGTATTCTCTCTAGTATGTATAATACCTACAAATGTAATAAATAAAAATTATAAAAGTAAATGTGAAGAGAATGATGAAAAATGAGATGATTTTTAGAGTTTTAAATGTGGTTTAGATAAAGGGGTGTCTTTGGTTTTTGTTTGGTTAGAGGCAGGGCTTTTATTTGAAATAATAGAAGTATTATAGAAATGTGAATCTTAAGATAGACATCTATCATAAGTCTAGAAAGAGAAATGACGAAACTATGGATAGAAATTGAAATCTAAATCTATGTCAGTAATATGAAGAGTTGTAGTATAGAATAGAAATGACCTTATGTGGCAATATAAATGAGAAATGGGAATAGAAATAGAAGAAGATGTAAATATAGTTGGAAAGAAAGGGAATTTTTTGGCTTTTGTTTGAGTAGAGGCAGGGGTTTTATTTGAAATAATACAAGTGTTCCAGAAGTGAAAATCTGAAGGCAGAAATAGATGATCAATGAATCAAAATACGTATAAAAATATAGAAAGAAGTCCTCGGAATAGATGGAATATAGAATATCAATTGATTTATAAATTGACATTGATAAAGAGAAATGGACCAGTAAGCAATACACATTATAAATAGAAATGTGACTATCAATAGGAAAACCTAGGGGTAAAATCTATTTAAATATTGTCTAAAAGCAAGGGTTGGGGTTTTTTGGGTTCTTCTTGGGTTAGAGGCAGGGTTTTTATTTGAAATAATATGAATATAGATATTACTCTTACCTGTTTCTAAATATTGAGATAGATAATCAAGATATAAATATAAAACCTAAGGAAATAGCAATAGTAGGAAGGGATGTAATATAGAATACAAATAAGAGTAGACATTGATATACAGTTTAAATGTCAATGTGAATATGAACCTGAAAGATACAATTTTAAAAAAGATTGAAATAGAGTTGAAAAGAAAGGGGTTCTTTTTGGCTTGAATTTGGGTAGAGGCAGGGGTTTTATTTTAAATAATGGAAGAGTTACAGAAGTAAAAATCCTAACACAGAAATATAGATTAAATATAGAAAGATATGAATAAAAAGATGTCAATAAATAGAAGAAATAGGAACAGATGTAAAATAGAATATAAACTTATAAAAAATCGGAAATTATAAATGTAAAAATAAACATTACACATCAATATACATTTGAAATATAAATGTGGATATAAAGATGAAAAAAAATAATTTTTTTTACAAATTTAAATGCAGTCGAAATTAAAGGGGGTTCTTTTTGGCTTTTATCCGGGTAGGGGCAGGGGAATTATTTTAAATAATGTAAGCGTTACAGAAGCAAAAATCCTAACAAATATATACTTACTATGTAAAAATAGGTATAAAAATAGAGAAATAAATTTAAGTACTAGGGAGAGATGTAATATAGAATAGAAATTTATTTATAAATAGAAATGTATAAATATACATCAATACGCATTATAAATAGAAAAGTGAATATTAATATGAAAAACTATTTTTAAAAATATTTACATATTTTTTAAAAGAAATTGTTGGGTTTGGGTTTGGTTTGGTGTTTTTGTTTTTTTTTTTTTTTTATCCTATTAGGTTAGAGGCAGGAGGATTTTTTTCTTCTTCCTGGTTGCTTTGGGGCATTTATTTCAGAGCAGCTTCTGGGGGGGATCGCCCCTGTTCTTTTTTGCCGCCTTGGCCGCCCGCAGGCCCAAGGCGCGCGGCGCCCCCGGCTGGGGTGGGCGGCAGTGCTGCCGCCTTGTGGGCAGAGCGCGGTACTGCAGCCCGCCGCCGCCAGGCAGCCCTCTTGGGCGTGGCGCGTGGCGGAGTTTGTTTGACCTTCTCAAAAGGGCGGAAGAACGGAGGGCCCCCGGCGGTGTGTCTATCCGGAATGCCTGCACGGAACACCGATGCCGGCGCGGCCCCGACGAGCTTTTCTGTGGCGTTTCAATTGCGATGATGGCATTCCGGTTCGCCTGCAGGGTTCGGCGTCGCGGGAAATCGTTTCTAGGGCTCGAGGTGGGTGTCGGCATTTTGATCAGGCAGCTGGCAAAACGGCTACGCCTTGGGGTCTTTCCAAGGGGCGCTGGGGGCGTGGCCGGGGCGGGGCGCCGTGTCGACGAGGTGACGTCATTAGGCGGCACTCTGCCTGCAGTTCGCCCATGCAGACGGCAGGGGGCGCTGTGCCTGCAGTTCGCCCATGCAGACGGCAGGGGGCGCTGTGCCTGCAGTGCGCCCATGCAGACGGCAGGGGGCGCTGTATAAATAGAGTATTAAGTATAAACTATCTAGAAGAAGAAATAAAAGCTCTATGTCACCTGCAGCTGTAGAAAATTTCAGGCTCCCATGGAGGAAATAGTTTTCCTAAAATCATTACCGTTTTGGGGTTTTTTGCACTCCCCGGTAGCCTGAACGTTTCGACTGCTGCTTTTTTATCCTAAAGCCAGAATGCAAATCCCAGATTAGAAATACAGGGAAAGAAAGAGAGAAAGAAACAAAGAGAGAGAGACAAAGAAAGAAAGAAAGAAAGAGAGAAAGAGAGACAGAGAGAGACAGAAAGAGAGACAGAGAGAAAGAAAGAAAGAGAGAGAGAGAAAGAAAGAGAGAGAGACAGAGAGAGAGAGACAGAGAGAAAGAAAGACAGAGAGAGAGAGAGAGAAAGAAAGAAAGAGAGACAGAGAGAGAGAGAAAGAAAGAAAGAGAGAGAGAGAGACAGAGAGACAGACAGAAAGAAAGAGAGACAGAGAGAGAGAGAAAGAAAGAAAGAGAGAGAGAGAGACAGAGAGACAGACAGAAAGAAAGAGAGAGAGAGAAAGAGAGAAAGAAAGAGAGACAGAGAGAGAGACAAAGAGAGACAGAGAGAGAGACAAAGAGAGACAGAGAGAGAGACAAAGAGAGACAGAGAGAGAGAGACAGAGAGACAGAGAGAAAGAAATAGAGAAAGACAGACAGAAAGAAAGAAAGAGAGAGACAGGAAGAGAGCGAGAGAAAGAAAGAAATAGAGAAAGACAGATAGAAAGAAAGAAAGAGAGAAAGAAAGAAAAGGAAAAAGGAAAGGAAGAAAAAAAAAAGGAGGAAGAGAAAGGAAGAAAAAAAATGAAAAAGGAAAAGGGTGAGAGTGAAAAAGAAAGAGGGAAAGTGGAAAAGGGGGTGAAAAACAGAGTGAAAAAAAGAAAAAAGAGTTGGAGTGGAAAAGAAAGGACATTCGGGAGGGGCGGTGCTGCCTAAGGTGCTTCCGCGCCCAGGAGCGAAGGAGCCGTTTGATCCCCTGGCGGGAGCGCAGCTCCCGGTGGCGGAGAACGGAGCGGTGGCTGTCAGTCCGAGACTCCAACTCCCGGCAGGCCCTGCGGCCGTAAAGCGCGGCGTCTGACGCAACGGCCGACGCGCCATATGAATGGCTGGCGGGCCGAGGCGGCCGCGCGCCGGGGGAGCGGGCAGCTCCCGGCGCCTGTGCCACGCGGGACGGAGCCGCGGCAGCGACGCTGGAGGGGCGAAGCCTCCGTCCGGCCGCCCGCACGGAGCCGAGCGGCGCGGAAGGGGCGTCCGCCCGGTGCCTCGGCCTCGCTCAGAGGTCCCGGTGGCGGGGGCTGAGCTCGGGCGGGGCGCGCTGCCGCCCGCCGATGGCGGAGCGCCAGGCGGTGCTTTGCTGCCGCGGGCCGGGAGCTGCAGGAGCCGCCCCGGGCGAGCGGCGCCGGGCGCTGCCGCGGTCACTGTGCGGCGGCTGCCCTCGGGCTGGCGGAGGCGCGGGAGCCGCCGAGCTGCAGCCGTCTCCCTCGGGCCGCTACCGCTGCTGCGGGCGGGGGCGAACGAGCGGCTGCGGAGGCGGCTCCGCGGCGGGCTCAGCCTTGCGAGCAGAGAGCGCTCGACATCGCTGGCATGACACGGCTGCTGAGTGCCTCAGTGCTCGTGGCTCTTTCTTCCACGCAAACAGATGGAGCGGCATCGCTGAGCAGTAAAACACAGCGATGGCCCGGAGAATGGCGAGCGCAAGGAGCGCCGGGCAGGATCCTTCTGATGGCACAGGTGCGATCGGCAAACTCAGCCCCTTGTGCCCCTACCCTCCCGACCCCCAGGGGAAATGCTCTCCAGCCTCGAGCTGCTGAGAGACAAAACGTGTGATTTGACACTAGGGTCCGGAAAAGGTTTCCGTTTAGATTAGCAAATGCCTCCATTGTTCTCGGTTACATCCTAGGATCGGTTTTAGGCAGTGACTTTCTACCGCTTGTCGGATTTTCTTGTGCAATGGTAAGAAAATAGGCAGGTCTGATACTGGTTTCGCTTTTTTTCTACTTCATGTTCCATGAGCTGCTTTTATCCAAGCAATTGGTTTAAAGTTCTACTGTAGGCGTTTCTGGTTCACTTTTTTTTTTTTTTCCCTCTAAATCGGCAGTAAATATAGCTGAGTAAAATTACCTTGGTTTTCTTCCTTCTTAAATGTTTTTATTGATAATCCTATTTGAATATGCAGAACACGTGGGTATGTCCTGTAATATATCCTAGCTTTTCTTGTTTACAGGGTACTCAGAAAATATTTTTCCCTTAGAGTCCCACTGAAACATTCTCCGTGCAATGTCCGTTAAAGTCTGTGTTTGCAAATAAGCCACCATCAGCTGAGATATTTGCCTGTGTACCTTTTCCTGTCATTCAGAGCTTGCGTTCTGTGGTTTTTATGATAAACCTATCAAACTTGCGAAACTGTTTTGCAAGTCTTAACCGTTGAAGGCAGCAAGAAGTGGTTTTAAAGGCTGTTCTTGAGCAGACAAAGGGGAAAAGTGTGAATTTGATGCTGAACTTGTCCTTTTTCATTTGACTTGCCTTGAATTATTTAGGAAGAGAGAGCACTAGAAAAAAGAGAGAAATAGAATTGGTTCTTGAGCCCTCCTAAAATGCTCCCCGTGATTCCGTGTGGAGCCAAAGTGAAGGGTGATGGAACAGAGCCCCTGTGCTTTAGGGGGGGCTCTAATTTCTGTTTTTAAAATGCAAACTCAGTTTAGGAAGTGTTGGGAGTTAGTATTTTGGGGAAGAAATGGCAGTTGCACAAACCGTTCCATTTCCCAGAGGCTCTGGGAAGGATTCATTTTGTAAGCGCTGTAACTGCCATCGGTTGGGGGTTCGGGGTTGGAATGTGCACTTGCCCTCCTATAAAGCACTCGTTCATTTGCATTTCAGTGCCAGGAGTCTGGAGAAACTGGAGAAGAGCCCAAGAGACATTTTTCATCCTGAGATACAAAAGGTAGGAAGTGACTTTTTTTGGTTTGGTTCTTTTTCTTTATGATTTCCTGGAAATAGAAGTAATTAAGTATAGATCCTACTGGTTTGTTTCTTCCAGTAGCTAATAAGAATAATAATAATAATCTAATACTACTTAAACTGTCTCTTTATCCATTGAGCTGGCCATTTCAAATCCAAACTTCTAAACACCAATAAAACCATCATCCTTGTAGAATCCTTAATAGGAGGGGGCTAAAGATGCTGTTTCTGTTGACAGGATTTATTGGTTCTTGAAGGGCAAGAGGTGAGTACAAGCCTAACTACTTCTTGCTCACAGACCCGTCCGGTGAATACGGCTTTGTATTTGGATGGGCTTTTGATGAGTTCTAAATCAATTGCTCGTTACAGTAAAAAGAAGTCATGTTTTTTTGAACCTGACAGCAAAAATAACTTGAAGCACCAACTTAATCATAATTGATCACCCGTCTAAGTTAATGATTTTATGCTATACTATCAAAGTTTAAAGGTAAATTATTGTGTAGTAGGAGATGGTATAAAATGTATGTTCTAACGTGTAGGATGTAGGCAAAGATTAGAGGAACCAAATTTTTATGTCTTCTGTTTGACTGTTCACCAAATAATATTTGGTTTTATTTTCCAGGGATCGGTGAATTTTAAATTTGGAGTCCTCTATGCTAAGGATGGTCAGCTTACAGGTGATGAAATGTTCAGTCATGGTGAGGTTTTCACCTTCTCCTTAATTGTTTTGCTCATCTGAAAAAAAAAAAAAAAAAAAAAAGGTATGTTTATTATTTGTTACCCTGTTCTGATCGTTTCCTCGGTATTTGCTGGAGCTCTGCTTACCCAAGCTTTGGGTAAAACAAGCTTTGGGTTCCTTCTGTCCCACTGGGTGTTGCCCAGTTTGGTTGCATCTGGTGAAATTCACCCTGAGCCCTTACAGAACCAGCTCAAACCACGTGAGAGCCATTCGCAGCTCTCTCAGGACACCCGGAGGAGGATGGGTGACGTTTCTGAGCATCTGGCAAGTGTACTTCTATCAAAACTCGGCCTGTGCAATTTCTGGGGAAAACCCTTCTGTATCCTGAAGGGTTCCTCAAACTCTGTTGAGGATCCAGTTAGCAGTTGCTCACCTGGATGGTTCCAGCTCCTCAAGCTAACACTGGTACTCTTGCCCTGTAGTTTAGATCTATTGTAGTTTTGTTATTTTGCAAGATTTTACGTCTTTGGACAATAACGTGCATTTCACTCTTTGGAACCTCTCGGATCGTGCTTTGGTGCAGCACCACCTAATGGGACACTTGGCTGCTGTGCTGAAGGGCTTGGTTACTGGAATTGTAAATCCCGGAGAGTTTGTAAGTCTTCTGTCCCCAGGGAGGTGTCACGCTTTGTTCACCGTTGCTCTGTTTGTCGGGTGCTGCTTCTCGTCGGAGGTATTAACTTCAAACTGCCCTGTTCTTTTTTGAACTTTTTTTCCTGGTTCTCTCCGTAGGGCAGGGAAGGACTCTCGTATCCCGGTCGTCAGACTCAGCGCTGCCCGAGAAGATACAGAGACTGTAAAAATCATAAGGAGCAACTAGGACTGCAGAGGAAACAAACTGGAGAGAACAAAAGGTGATATTGTTCTCCTTCCCCTGGATTAGAAACATCCACTGCGCTTTGATGCCGGTGGCTGCCAGGGGCTCGTTAGGTCTCTTGAGGCAGGTGTAGGTGTTCACTTGTAGGTTCTATTTTTTGGCAAAGGGCCACGAGAGAAGTTTATTTATAGATCCAAATAAACATTCATCTTATCTGAACATAACCTGTCATCCCCTTTCTGACATTAAGGACTCCTGTATAAATACTTGGGGGGGTTTTCTTTGTCATTTCTGAATGGTTCCATTTTGCCGGCTACTTGAACAAATCTGAGGGGGTTTAATTGCAGACTGCTTCCTTGAAATTCTGTTGGTCTCTGCTTGGAACCCTTCTTGTACTGCTTAATGAAAGACTTCGGATGGTGTTTTCTTGCCTGTTTGTGGTTAAGGTCATGCTCTGATGCATTTACAGAAGCCATGGCAGGAGAGAGTCAGCTGCTGGAGAAGAGGAGACAGTACTATCCCTGTGCAGCACGGAACTGTGCCACTGCTGTGTCATCAGCTGTGTCTGCACTGAAAGTAGCCACCTTCACTTGTAGGTAGCTCCTTGGTGCTTTAGGACACGCTGAGGGATTTATTCCTTTTGGGATCCACGATGAGAATTCCCAAGAGAGGTAGTAGTAATAAGGTCTGAGATTGGAAAAAAGCCTGTGTCCTTGGAATGTTGTTGTTGTCGTCAAAAGTTAATTTTTCCTTCTTTCTTAGCCGGTAGTCAGCTTTTTGCTTTATTTTTTGTGGTATCAGTATTTGATTGTTTAAAAAGTTGCTTCAAAAGAACTGCAGTGGCTGGCCACCAGGACCTTGTTCCGATTTGCCTATTTGCTTGTAGCTAAAACGTTTCCATATTGTTTATCATTCTATTGAAGAAACTGCTGCCCAGTCAACTAAGAACTGAACATCTCTCTGTCTAGGACACGGGGAGAGGATTTAGGTCATGTCTTTGTTTCCAGAAAAAAGTTCCAGTGTCGTTTCTAACTAGAGGAAAAGGGGGGGGGTGAAGACTCGGGGCTCTGATGCCACTGGGGGCACCCCGAGGTGCCCAGGAGAGGGAGCCCCACTGCGGTGCAGGAGCAGGTATGTTATCACGTACTAGAGAGCAAATTATAAATAGAAATAGGAAAATTATAAATATAAAAATATTTTTTAGATCGTTAAAGAAAGCGTTTTTTTTAACTTGTCAATAGGCAGGGTTTTGATGATAAAAATGATAAATACAAAGAATATGAAGGTAGAAATCTAAGTCTAGAAAGATATCATAAATACATACAGATAAAGTTTAAAGCTAGAAGAAAAAATCAGTTGCAGCAGTAGATACGATACATAATATAGATAATACTTTAAATACATGTCTAGAATTTTATAGATATTATAGATAATTATTAATAGATTGCATCAAAAGAAACGATAAATATAAATGTGAGTATAACTATACAAAGTATAAAAATATTTCGATACCGTTTAAAAGAAGGTGTTTTCTTGTATTTATTTGGTTAGAGATGGGGTTTTTATTTGGATTAATAGAAGTATTCTAGAAATATAAATCTAACTGTAGAGAGATCCAATCGATAGAGGAGGATATTTCTAAAACCACAACCGAACGCCGCCGCCTTCGGGGGAATCGCACGAGCTCGGCCGAAGCAAGGCGAGAGCGGCCGACCCTGACGGCCTCGAGCGAACCGAGGCGAGGCTTCCGAGGCTGCCTGAAGCGAAGCGAGCCGAGCTCAGGCGAAGCGAGCCTGCTGCTCTCGTGCGCGCTGCTTAGCGCCAGTGCGCTCCCAGCCTAATGAGCTCCTGCCCGAGCCCGCGCTCCCGGTCGTGTCCGCGCCGTGGCCGGGCCGCCCGCGGGACGCGGCAGCGGGAGAGCCCCGAGCCGGGCGAGCTGAACGGGAGGCGGCGGCGCTTGCCCGCCCGCCGTCGGGGAGCCGAGGCGAGGCGAGCGGAGCCGAGGCGCGCCGAAGGCACAGAGCGGCTGGGAGTTGGGCCGAAGCGAGGCGAGCTCGGCCGAAGAGGCGAATGCAGGCGCCAAGAGCCGAGTTGAGGCGCCAAGAGCCGACCGGAGCCGAGCGTCTCCGGAGCGAGCCGAGCTCCGCCGAGCGCCGCAGCATCCCGGGCAGGGCGAGGCGCCGGGCCGGGCTCGGGGTGCAGCCGGGGCTCTGGGAGGCTTCCCCGCCTGTCCCTCTCTCTAGCCCTCCTTCCTTCTCCCCGTCTTCGCCTTCTCTCGCTCCCTTTCCCCCATTCCCTCTCCCCCCGCAAAGCCGGCTCCTTCCTGTCCTGTCCCTAGCCCGCTACTCCCTTCTGTTCCCCCTGTCTCCTTCCTGTGCCCAGCCTCCGTGTACCCTCGTCCCGGGCTTTCCCTTCCCGTGCCGCTTTCCTGCACAGCCCGAGCTCCCTCGCCGCCCTTTGTCGTGCCCTACTCTCGCTCCTCTCTTCCCGTGCCCCCTTTCCTTCTTTGCCCCGCAGCCGCGGGGCTCGGGCTGCCGGAGAATAAAGCCCCGAGGGCCGGAGCCCGGCGCCCCTGGGCCCTTGCGGGAGTCCCCGCGCGGGGCCGGAGGCTCTCGGCGGATCCCCCCGTGCCGCTCAAGCAGCGCGGCCGACAGCGCCGGAGCTGCGGCTTTGCCGGCATCGCGCTGAGAGCGGCCCCCGCTCCGTGCCGGGCCGTCGCCGCCGTCTGTGCCGCTCCCTCTCTCGCTGCCCCTGGCCCGTGACAGCGAGGCTGGGCAGGAACCTCAAGCCTTCTGGGGGCTGCCCCCCCTTTCTTGTTGCAGCAGAATCCCTTGCTGGGGCCATGCACGTGTGGGAAGGGCTTGGGGAAAGCGCTGCGCTGCTGTCCGGGGCAGTCGGATTCGTTCGGAGCCTTCTTTGGGGGTCAGGGAAAGGCGGGGTGAAGACTCGGGGCTCTGATGCCGTTGGGGGCAGCCCAAGGTGCCCAGGAGAGGGAGCCCCACGGCGGTGCAGGAGCAGGTGGGGGGCGGGCGAGGGGCGGGGGTCACGCTGGGTGCCGTCCCCCAGAGGGACCCAAAGCTGCCACCAAATGCACAGGGAGGGGTGAGTGGGTGTAGGATGCTAAAACCTGGCAAGGCATTCGGTTTTCTAGGTATTGCTAAAGAATAGGAATTGGTCTCTAAACTCAGCTGGGGAGAAACCCTCTCTATGCACTCATTTGTTTACAGGAATGTAGAAGGTTCCGACTGGAGATGCGTAGTAGTTCTGAAGATATTGCCGTGAGGTTTTGATCTAGGAACGGAGCGAGCTGTGCCCTGGAACCCTCAGAACAGCTGCAGGGGCTGAAGGCGATAGAAAGGGCTCTCTGGCACCTTTTGCCTCCGTTCTCTGCCAGCGCCCAAAGCGTGTCGCAGTCCCGGAAGAGGCGCTTGTCATCCCGAGAGCCAAAAGGAAGACGTGTCAAATCCCAGCTCTGCCTTGTGTTTCGTGTGGGTTTTTTACTTCGTATTGATGTCATTCCAGAGAGCAAGGAAAGAAGAAATGGGACCGGGTCCCACTATTACTGTGTGAAGGCTTTCTTGAAAGGCTGCTGTATTTATATTGTCCTTTTCCACTCCAAGCTTGACTTTTGCCCTCGTTTTTCGAGCTCTGCTGCATTGGGTGTCCCAAGGAGGGCGGGGTTCCTCAGCAGGGCTCTTAGGAGGCGGCGCTGATTCTGCTTTTTCTGAAGGCGTCTCAAAGCGTGCTACCAGAATGACAGTTTTGTGCACTGGAAAGCTTTCCCTCAGTGCCATCAGCGCACGTCCGTGTCTGAATTGTGGAAGCAGACGGACTAAGAAAAGCCAGCACCCGGAGCAGATTTCTGTTGGCTCTGTGTCTGTGAGAAGCGGGCTGTGTGCTGGACGGGGAGAGGCGCTGTTGGAGAGTGGCATCAGCGCCAGGTGTGAGCTGTGAGGATGATGGGGGGCTCGGAGCAGCCCCAGGTGTGAGCTGTGAGGATGATGAGGGGCCGGCTCCTGCCGGGGGGGCGAGGCTGTTTTAGGGGGAGGCTTCGCCTCAGCTGCCTTTTGCATGGAGCTGCTGAGTAGAGGGGTTCATGGGGGGGCTCCCGGGGCTGTCTCATGGAAGGACTGCGAGAGCTTCTGGCAGCGTCTGGGCGAACACCTGGATACGCGCTTGGATCCGCGGAGCATCGCTTCAAGGAGGTGCCGAGGGACGAATCTTTGTGCCGGGAAGCAGCAGCCGAACGGGTGAGCGCGTGTGGATTTGGAGCGGGGACTTTGGTCCTTTCCCTTTTCAATTGGATCTTGGCAGTCCCCCCTCCCCGCTTCCCCAGGAACAAAAAGGGAGCTTGTGAAGACAAAAGAAACGAAGGAGAGGCAAGCAGCTACTCTCCTAATATTGTCTGTGTTTGAACTGGGGGGAATCCGCTTTCGCTTGCGGTTCCAAGGATGTCGGTTGAAGGAAAAGCTGCCTTTTCCCGGCTGTTAGGGGTATCCCAGGGGTGACAGGGAATCCCTGCGTTCCATTTGAACGGGAATGGGCAAAGTATTGTTGTCATCGGATGGCTTTGATTTGAAGGTAGCCAGCCCATTTTCATCATCCTAAGGTTTAAATGGAGGGGACAGCGCTGGTGTCCCTCCTTTGCAAGGGTTTGAATGGAGGTCAAAATCCCCCTTTGCACATGGCTTGCAGGATTTCATTGGAGGAAAGCCCCTTCTTTTCTGCGCTCCCAGGGGATGAATTTGAAGGGGAGAAGCCATTTCTTTGCCCTTGTTGAAGCGAGGTGAGCGCCGCCCGCGGCGTCAGTTTCGGGGTTGAGTTGCGGGAAGCCGCAGCTCTGGCAGCGTTTGCAGGGCTGCAGTCGGGCTGTGCCGCTGCATTTGAGGGCGCTTCTTGTGGCCGCGGCCCGGGCCGGAGCGTTGCCGCTCGGGAGCGCTGCCGGCCCGGGCCGGGCGGGTGCCGAGGCGCACGGGGGAATTTGGCGCGGCAGCGGCGGAGCCGCTTTGCCGGTGCGAGCCGCCGTGCGGAGCCGAGGGCAGCTGGCGCCGGGCCGGCCAAGGGCGGCAGAGGCGGCGCGGGCGCTGCTGCGCCGGCCCGGCCGGTGCCGGCCGCTCTGTCCGCTCCGGGCGCGGGGCTCGGACGCCGCCGGGGCCCCCCGGGCAGGGGGAGCGGGCGGGGGCGGGGGGGTCTCCGGGGCGGCGCCGCCCCTGCGCGCCGGAGCAGCCGCCGGAGGAGCCGCTTTGCCGCCGGGAGCCGCGCTCCGTCCGGGGCCGGCAGCGCGGGGTTGGGCTGCCGCAAGTTCTTGGGTGTCGTGGTTCGGAGGTGGCTTTCTAGGGATCCATCGCACGGGTTTGTTCTGGTCGCAGCGGGTGTGCGCTAAGGGCTATGGCGTTCTTCCTGACCGGTACGGTTCTCGGTTCTTCGGGTGGTGACGATAAAGGTTTGGTTTGAATCGAGTTCTGTAGCCGGATATTTTTTTTGCCGGGCTATTCTGTTTTTAAAGGCGTGCAATGGTTTTTACGGGTCGTTGGGTGAAGCAGCGGCTCGGATTTTAACTCTGTCGCCGTGGCTTTTATTAGCGTGGGCGTGTAGCGTTTGTTTCGGTGGGTTCGAGGTGGCGTCGTGTCGTTAATAGCAGCGGGGTTTTTAAAATCTCTCTAATTGCGTTTGTGTTTCTCGTCTTCCAGGGCTTTTATTTCTTTGGTTTGTTTGATTGTAGTGTACGTTTTATTGTGACGGATCATTTGGGAGATCTTGTGAATGGTTACGTTTCTCTTTCGGCTTTGTGTTTATTTCTGGGTGGTATTTTTATTTTGATCGAATGAGGCTCTATGCGTTTATTCTTCAGTTGGGAATAATTTTTTTGATGCAAATTAAAGTTGCTTTGGTTTGGGGGACTTTTGTTTTACAAATGTATTTTCTTTTTTTTTTTTTTTTCTTTTTTTCTTTTGTTTCTTTTCGTTTCTTGTTGTCCTTTGACGTATTTGGTGGTTATTGATCAGTTTTATTTTTGGGAACGTGGGTATTTATATGGTGGGTCTTTTTAAGTAGGTTTTTTTTTTTTGGGTAGTTATTTTCTTATTTTTTAGTGGTTGAGATTTTTTGGTTTTTTTCTATTTCGTTCATTAGTTCGCTTTCTAAAGTTCTTTTGACAGAGTATTGCTTATTCTTTGAGTTAGTGTAGATGTAGAATTTCGGTTAGTTTTTAAACTAACGTTCAGGGTCAGTGGCACTGATTGGAGTTGAGCGAGTTGGTTTGGGTTTTTTTAGAGGTTTTTGTGATTTGCTGCGTGTGTTTCTCAAGGGTTTTCTTTTCGTTTGGTTCCATTTTTCTGATGTGATGAGAACTGTTAGTGAAAAGAGTGTTGTGTGTTTTTTTCGCTGGCAGTTGTTTGGCTGGTGGAGGTATCTTGATGGTTTTGGAAGACATTGGTGGGAATTCGCTGCTGTTTGCTTTGTCATTGCATTTAGGAATTGGATTTTAAATGTAAAATTCTAAGGATAGCTATCTTTAAACAAAACGAGTAGATGTGTAGAAATGGGAATAAACTTTTATTTTGATCTATTCGATCTCTATTTAAAATTTAACAGGTAACTTAAGTCATGATATATTCCAATAAGATATTGTATTTTTCAAAGAGCATTGTGTATGTTGATAGATATATCAATAGAGATGCTAAATATAAACACAGCTCCAAGGAAATTTTAAATCTAGAAATGTGTTGCGAATCTATGCAGATATATAGATCAAATTATTAAAGGATTGTAAATGTAAAGTGACATAAATCCATACAACACGTAATACAAGTGATACCGTATAGATCTTATGATGGTATATGATAGGAAACAGCTATAAATCTAGTCCATCGCTATGATATAATATGTAAAACATTATAGATATGGTAACTGTAAATACAACAACATTATTAAAAGTAGTTTAAAAGAAAGGATGGTTTTGTTTTTTACTTGGCAAAAGCAGGGGTTTTATTATAAAAACTACAAATACAAATGATAGAAAGGTAGAAATCTACTTGTAAAAAGATCTTATGAATACATCAAGATGGATATAAAAATTGAAACTATTAGAAAAAAGAAGTTGTAGCAGTAGATTTGGTACATGATAAAAATAATGATTTATCTCTATGATGTGAATAACAGATATGTGATATGTAATGATGAATGGAATGCATCAGTCTAAACGGTGACTATAAAAGTGAATCTAATTATGCAAGCTCTAAATATAAAACTATTTCAATAGAGTTGAAAAGAAGGGTTGTTTGGTATTTGTTTGGTTAGAGATGGGATTTTTTTTGGAAGAATAAAAGTATGATAGAAATCTAAATGGAAGTCTAGAAATATACAGTCAATAGATAATGATATTGCTACAACCACAAAGTATGAATAAATACAGATAATAGGAATAGGCATAATAGATTGTATAAACGACGTAACACATCACTGTCCGGTCTAAATATGCGTGTGAATAGAATTAGGAACACTAGAACTATCAAATTTATTTCAAGAAGGCATGAAAGAAAGGGGGCTTATTTGGTTCTTGTTTGGTAAGAGGCAGGTTTTTGGCATTTATTTTTAGAGGAGTTTTTGGGGGGGATGGCCCCTGTTCTTTTTTGCCGCCTTGGCCGCCCGCAGCCCCGCGGCGCGCGGCGCCCCCGGCTGGGGTGGGCGGCAGTGCTGCCGCCTTGTGGGCAGAGCGCGGTACTGCAGCCCGCCGCCGCCAGGCAGCCCTCTTGGGCGTGGCGCGTGGCGGAGTTTGTTTGACCTTCTGAAAATGGCGGCCAAAAGGGCGGGCAACCGGAGGCCCGCGGTGTGTCTATGCGGACTGCCTGCACGAAACACCGACGCCGGCGCAGTCCCGGCGGAATTTTTGTGGCGTTTTAGGTGTACCCGACACGGGCTGTGGGGTCAGCGGCGCCGCGGGCGGGCGTATTTTGGCGTGTTTCTGACCGGCATGCGAGTAACCGCCTCTCTCGCCCGAGGAGGGGGGGGGGGGGTCCTCTCTCGGCCGCCATGTTGGGAGTGGCGTGTCACCAATGTCGCGGGATTTTTTTTTTTTTTGACCTTCTCAAAATGGCGGCCAAAAGGGCGGAGATATCGCGGACCCGGGAGTCTGCCGCCCTGTGGCCAGAGCGCGGTACTGCAGCCCCCCGAGCCAGCGCCCTGCCCCTCGCCGCTGGCTGCCGGGGGCGGGGCAAGGACGCGGCTGCCGAGCGAGGCGAGGGCGAGGGGCGGGAGCGAGGGGCGGGCGGGAGCGAGGGGCGGGCGGGGCGGGAGCGAGCGGCGGGCGGGGCGGGCTCGGTAAATGGCCGGGAGGGGTGAAAGACGTTCAGGAGTGCAAAAGGGACACGATGGCTGAGAAGAATGGCCGGGGGGGGGGCGGCCCGGCGGGGCCGCTTTCGGCGGGCGGCGGAGGCGCGGTCGCAGCGCTCCGCGGGCCGGGGGCAGCGAGCGGGGGCGGGCGAACGCCATCGGAACGGGGCTGCACCCCCCCCCGAGCCCGCGCACGCGCCTCTCCAGGCGGCGGAAGCGACGGCGGGCCGGAAAATCCCGGCGGGGCGGCGGCGCTGCCCGCCCTTTGTGCCGCCAGCTTTGCAAGGTAAGACCGCCCGCCCCGTCCCGCCCCGTCCCGTCCCGCCGCCCTCCGGTGTCTGTAAACAGACGGACTCCCTCTGGCTTCCCACTTCTCCGTGCTGGAGAGTGGGAGAAAGGTCCGTGCTGCTTGCCGTGTCCTCGGTGGGCAGAGAGCTCTGACCTTGCCTTGGATGGGCTGCTGAGGATTGGATCCATGGGGATGTGCTTGGATGCATTTAGTGACCTTTACAGATTTCTTTCCCCGCTTTTTTCAGTTCACAGAATCATGGAAGAATTCAGGTTGCAAGGGGCTCTAAAGATCACCTCATTCCAAGGCTGCTGCCGCCGTGGGCAGGGACGTGCTTCCATCGAGCAGCTTGCTCAGAGCCTCATCGCAGAGCACCGAGGGGCCTTGAGCACTTGCAGCGATGGGGCAGCCCCAGGACCTCTGAGCAACCTGTGCCCTGTGCCAGCCAGGTGCCAGAGGAGGAAGGAAGCCCTTCCCACCTGGAGCAGAGGCTGCGTAGCCTTGTGTCACCGAGCGTGTGAGACAGAAAGGCCCTTCCTTTCTGGAGGGGTAACAACACTCAAAGCTCTTTCTCGGGACAAGCCGAGCAATGGAAGGCCAAAGGAGCCTTCAGTTCTTCCAGCAGCTTTGGGAACAACTTGAAGGAGGAGCAGAGCTGGCCTGGTGCCTGCCGGCTCTGCAGGCAGTGGGCATGGCGAAGCTGCAGCTGCATCTGTCTTCTTGGCTGAGGCTTTATAAATGAGGCGCTTTTCTGTAGTTCCTTTTCAGGCATGACGTGCAAGTTGCCCCTAGAAGTCCAAAGGCAGCTGTTTTCTTAGCAGAAGGAAGTCAGGAGGAGGCAAAGCCAGCAGCTAAGTCTGGATAAAAAACTTGGCTAACCTCTTTTCCCCCCCCTCCTCCAAACAGGCAATTGTGAAGCACTCAGCAGAGATCTGCCCGGGAGGAAAAGCAGAGCCAATCTCTGAGAAGAAGGGACGTGCGAGCTCTGGCGAGGACGGCTGCTCCCCCTGGCCTTGGTGTGGGACCTCCTGAGCTGCCATTCCTGTGGTGGGAGTGTTTCTCCTCTCCTCCAGCCAAGCCAGAGACCGCCTAGGGAAGGAGCAGGTAAGGTTGAAGTACCGAGGTCTCCCAGGTAAGAAGTGACACGGCAAAAGGAAATGGCCTCAACTTGCAGCAGGGAAGGCTTAGATTGGATTGGAGGGAAAATTTCTTCCCTGAAAGGGTGCTGAGGCGTAGGAGCCCAGGGAAAGTCCCCATGCCTGGAGACATGTCAAGGATGTCAAGATGTGGTGTTTAGGGACCTGATTTGGGGGGGCAGCAGCTGGGCTCGATGTCCTTAGAAGGCTTTTCCAACCACAAGGATCCTATGCTTCTGGAAAGCCTTGACCCCTCTGGCTCTAGCACAGCACCTGGATGCTGACAAAATGAGGCTGGTCATAGAGCCTGGAGGTCCCTGTGCCACAGGGAGAGGACAAGCCGGTGTCACCTGCAGGGAGGGTCTCGTCCCCAGAGAGCAGCCAGTGACTCCGTCCCTGCCTGGGGCTCTGGGTGCGCCCTCGGGGGGCGGGGGACGACACCTGCCCTCAGGTGTCCCTCTGGGCACCTGGGAAGGGAACCAGGTCCATCCGTGCGGCAGCTGCAGGGCTTGCAGGCTTTGGGGCTTTGCAGCTGTGTGCCTTGTCACAAGGTGGCAGGGACGTGACACTGCCTGGCAACGCTGCTGGCCTCGGATCCTTGCTGCTCTCATCCTTATCCCATATGGATTTAGCAGCAATCTTCTGTCTTTGCTTTCAAACTGTCCTTGGGAGAGTTCCAAGAGAGGGTCATTAGTTATTTCCAAGCCTACATCTTTTACCTATTGGCACTGAAGAGAAAAGACACAAACCTGCTTTGCATCCTTCTGCCTGGAAGTTCTTGTGACACGGGGAAGGGAGGAAGGGGCTGGCCGGGGTCAGCCTCTGCTGAGCCTCAGCTCTGGCTGCTCCTGCTCACAGGGTAAAGCCAAAAGCTGTCGTGATCAAAAACGCAGGCCGCCCTTCTGACCTGAGTCACAGGGGCCGTTTCTTCTGAATGAATCAAGGTGGGAAATCATTCTTGGAGCTTCAGAAGAAAAAAAACCCCAGAACCGTAGGTACGTGTTTAAGAGTGTGTATGTACGGACATTTCCTTCGATGAAGAAGAAAATCTTAGAAATATCATGTCACGTCTGGCTTCCTAGAGAAGATCCTGAACTCTGGGCTTCTGAAAGCAAATGGCTGTGCATTTATAGGAGCGTTTCCCTTCTTTTTATGTGCCTCCCCCAGTCATCTTCTACCCTTGCCCACGGCAAGGAGAGCGCGGTGATTTGGCTGCTCCGCTCTGCCGAGGTTGTTGCAGGCTGTGTAGCAGGGAGTGAGGCCTTTTGTGGCTGCTCATCAGACATTTTCCTACAGCCTTCTCCCTGCAATGGTAAAATGAGACTTGTGTTAGCGAGCAGTCAAGTAGAGCAGGTAACATTAGAAAAGAATTGTTTCTGAGCTGCTGTTCACTAGCACGTGTTTCCCCTTTCCGGCAGAGCGCGCATCATTGCGGGCTTGGGATCGATTGAAATGCGCTAAGGAAACCAGCTCTGGGGAGGGAGGGAGGGAGGGAGGGAGGGAAATGCTCTCTTAACATGTGCCAATTCTTCTGTCAAACTCATCAGGGCAGGACAGCGTTCAGACTGAAAGTGTAAGAAGATGTGGAGGGAGACAGAGAATCTGACAGGAGCACCGGACTCACAAGTGCACGAATTTTGCTTTTGGCTTGGATTCAAACTCAGAAGTTGTAAGGAATTTGGGAAGGAGAAGGGACATTTCAGAAGGAGAAGAAGAAAAAGAAGTTGTTGTTGTTGTTTACAGCCCTGGCAAAATCTTTGGTTCTAGCTAATAAAGGAAGCTAGTTGAAATAAAAAAAAAGAAAAAAACGTGGGTTTTTTTTTTTTTTCCTTCGCTGTTGTATTCGTTGGTGGTTCGTTATATGGTGTGTTGTTTTATTTCTTGGTCTTATTACCTCTGTGTAAATAGTTTTTTTGAGTGAAGCTAACTTTCTGGACGGGTTGGTTTGTATTTGAGGTAGGATTAATTTCAAGAGGTTTCTTTCCTAGACTTCTGATAGGCATTCCTGGGATTTTGGTTTTGTTTACTGTGTGTATCAACAGAGAGATTTGGTAGGGCCAGCTGGGCTGCTGGAGTTTTGGGTGTTAATTTATGAGATGGCTTTTGTTCAATGCAGTTTTGAATTGTTGAAAGGGTTTTTAATGTAGTGGTTGTAAGGCGGTCTTTAAGAATTGTTTGTATCGTTTCACGTTGTTTGTAGTCGGTGTACGATCAGGGATATGGTGGAACTTCTTGAACGTTCTGGTTTTAGCGTTCCTAAGTTCTGATTTCTTTCTGCTTTGCTGTTTTGTTTCTGGTTTTCTTTTGGGGGACAGGGGCATTTGTATACGGTGGGTTTCTAGAGGCAATATGTCTTTCAATTTGGGTAGTGATATTTTTTAGTATTTTAATAGTTTTGATTTTTTTTATTTTCATGCTTTTAATGAGTTGTTTTAAAATTTGGAAGATAACCTTTCTAGATGATTGGTTATTATTTGTGAGTTAGCCTCAAGGTAGAGCTTTGGGGGCTTTTTTTAGTAATGTTTAGGGTCAGTTGTAGGGTTTTGAGTTTAGTGAGTTGGTTGGATTTAATTTTTCACGGGTGTTTGTTTTGACTAGCAGTTCTGTCATTTTCCATGTGTATCTGAGTTTTTTGGGGTTTTGAGCCATTGGTTGAGGAGGAAGTTTATGATGAGAATGTACGGAGCTTTTGGGCTAGTTATAGTGGGATTTCAAATGTCTTGACAGTTCGGTTGATTTGAGTTTTTCTTAGGGTTAAATGTTGTGGGGTCTTTGTTCTGTTAGTCCTAGAAATAGGTTTGGTTTGGATACGCTGCGATGGGATGAGCGTGGGCTGCGTACCGGTGCTGCCGAAGGCGCGGTATTTGTGTGGTTCTGATGCGTTGGGTTCATGAATTGATACGGTCTAATATATAGATTAATTAAAGTAGAAATAAATATCTATATAAAAACAAATATAAAATGATAGTGGTAAACATAAATAGAGAAAACAAATAGATAAACACATAAAACTATACTATATAGTATATTATTGTAACAGATGCTAATCTATAGAAATGATAGTCTATTATATATGTATACAAAGATATATAAAGATCGGTTGTAAATAAAAAAATATTTAGATAGAGTTAAAAGGAATTGGGGATTCTTTGGGATTTTTTTATTAGGTTATAGGCTGGGGTTTTTTTTCTAGATAGAAATAATATAAAAATAAAAATCCAGATCTCCAAATATATAATGCATATACCGATCTCTCTAAATATTGAATATAAAGAAATAGAAGTAAAAGAATATCTAGGATATAAAAATACTATATATCTATTATTCTATTAAAAGGTATTCTCTCTAGTATGTATAATACCTACAAATGTAATAAATAAAAATTATAAAAGTAAATGTGAAGAGAATGATGAAAAATGAGATGATTTTTAGAGTTTTAAATATGGTTTAGATAAAGGGGTGTCTTTGGTTTTTGTTTGGTTAGAGGCAGGGCTTTTATTTGAAATAATAGAAGTATTATAGAAATGTGAATCTTAAGATAGACATCTATCATAAGTCTAGAAAGAGAAATGACGAAACTATGGATAGAAATTGAAATCTAAATCTATGTCAGTAATATGAAGAGTTGTAGTATAGAATAGAAATGACCTTATGTGGCAATATAAATGAGAAATGGGAATAGAAATAGAAGAAGATGTAAATATAGTTGGAAAGAAAGGGAATTTTTTGGCTTTTGTTTGAGTAGAGGCAGGGGTTTTATTTGAAATAATACAAGTGTTCCAGAAGTGAAAATCTGAAGGCAGAAATAGATGATCAATGAATCAAAATACGTATAAAAATATAGAAAGAAGTCCTCGGAATAGATGGAATATAGAATATCAATTGATTTATAAATTGACATTGATAAAGAGAAATGGACCAGTAAGCAATACACATTATAAATAGAAATGTGACTATCAATAGGAAAACCTAGGGGTAAAATCTATTTAAATATTGTCTAAAAGCAAGGGTTGGGGTTTTTTGGGTTCTTCTTGGGTTAGAGGCAGGGTTTTTATTTGAAATAATATGAATATAGATATTACTCTTACCTGTTTCTAAATATTGAGATAGATAATCAAGATATAAATATAAAACCTAAGGAAATAGCAATAGTAGGAAGGGATGTAATATAGAATACAAATAAGAGTAGACATTGATATACAGTTTAAATGTCAATGTGAATATGAACCTGAAAGATACAATTTTAAAAAAGATTGAAATAGAGTTGAAAAGAAAGGGGTTCTTTTTGGCTTGAATTTGGGTAGAGGCAGGGGTTTTATTTTAAATAATGGAAGAGTTACAGAAGTAAAAATCCTAACACAGAAATATAGATTAAATATAGAAAGATATGAATAAAAAGATGTCAATAAATAGAAGAAATAGGAACAGATGTAAAATAGAATATAAACTTATAAAAAATCGGAAATTATAAATGTAAAAATAAACATTACACATCAATATACATTTGAAATATAAATGTGGATATAAAGATGAAAAAAAATAATTTTTTTTACAAATTTAAATGCAGTCGAAATTAAAGGGGGTTCTTTTTGGCTTTTATCCGGGTAGGGGCAGGGGAATTATTTTAAATAATGTAAGCGTTACAGAAGCAAAAATCCTAACAAATATATACTTACTATGTAAAAATAGGTATAAAAATAGAGAAATAAATTTAAGTACTAGGGAGAGATGTAATATAGAATAGAAATTTATTTATAAATAGAAATGTATAAATATACATCAATACGCATTATAAATAGAAAAGTGAATATTAATATGAAAAACTATTTTTAAAAATATTTACATATTTTTTAAAAGAAATTGTTGGGTTTGGGTTTGGTTTGGTGTTTTTTTTTTTTTTTTTTTTATCCTATTAGGTTAGAGGCAGGAGGATTTTTTTCTTCTTCCTGGTTGCTTTGGGGCATTTATTTCAGAGCAGCTTCTGGGGGGGGGATCGCCCCTGTTCTTTTTTGCCGCCTTGGCCGCCCGCAGGCCCAAGGCGCGCGGCGCCCCCGGCTGGGGTGGGCGGCAGTGCTGCCGCCTTGTGGGCAGAGCGCGGTACTGCAGCCCGCCGCCGCCAGGCAGCCCTCTTGGGCGTGGCGCGTGGCGGAGTTTGTTTGACCTTCTCAAAAGGGCGGAAGAACGGAGGGCCCCCGGCGGTGTGTCTATCCGGAATGCCTGCACGGAACACCGATGCCGGCGCGGCCCCGACGAGCTTTTCTGTGGCGTTTCAATTGCGATGATGGCATTCCGGTTCGCCTGCAGGGTTCGGCGTCGCGGGAAATCGTTTCTAGGGCTCGAGGTGGGTGTCGGCATTTTGATCAGGCAGCTGGCAAAACGGCTACGCCTTGGGGTCTTTCCAAGGGGCGCTGGGGGCGTGGCCGGGGCGGGGCGCCGTGT
>NC_135268.1:0-7500 GCF_051311805.1 Agelaius phoeniceus | reverse complement strand
GGCTCTAATTTCTGTTTTTAAAATGCAAACTCAGTTTAGGAAGTGTTGGGAGTTAGTATTTTGGGAAGAAATGGCAGTTGCACAAACCGTTCCATTTCCCAGAGGCTCTGGGAAGGATTCATTTTGTAAGCGCTGTAACTGCCATCGGTTGGGGGTTCGGGGTTGGAATGTGCACTTGCCTCCTATAAAGCACTCGTTCATTTGCATTTCAGTGCCAGGAGTCTGGAGAAACTGGAGAAGAGCCCAAGAGACATTTTTCATCCTGAGATACAAAAGGTAGGAAGTGACTTTTTTTGGTTTGGTTCTTTTTCTTTATGATTTCCTGGAAATAGAAGTAATTAAGTATAGATCCTACTGGTTTGTTTCTTCCAGTAGCTAATAAGAATAATAATAATAATCTAATACTACTTAAACTGTCTCTTTATCCATTGAGCTGGCCATTTCAAATCCAAACTTCTAAACACCAATAAAACCATCATCCTTGTAGAATCCTTAATAGGAGGGGCTAAAGATGCTGTTTCTGTTGACAGGATTTATTGGTTCTTGAAGGGCAAGAGGTGAGTACAAGCCTAACTACTTCTTGCTCACAGACCCGTCCGGTGAATACGGCTTTGTATTTGGATGGGCTTTTGATGAGTTCTAAATCAATTGCTCGTTACAGTAAAAAGAAGTCATGTTTTTTTGAACCTGACAGCAAAAATAACTTGAAGCACCAACTTAATCATAATTGATCACCCGTCTAAGTTAATGATTTTATGCTATACTATCAAAGTTTAAGGTAAATTATTGTGTAGTAGGAGATGGTATAAAATGTATGTTCTAACGTGTAGGATGTAGGCAAAGATTAGAGGAACCAAATTTTTATGTCTTCTGTTTGACTGTTCACCAAATAATATTTGGTTTTATTTTCCAGGGATCGGTGAATTTTAAATTTGGAGTCCTCTATGCTAAGGATGGTCAGCTTACAGGTGATGAAATGTTCAGTCATGGTGAGGTTTTCACCTTCTCCTTAATTGTTTTGCTCATCTGAAAAAAAAAAAAAAAAAAAAAGGTATGTTTATTATTTGTTACCCTGTTCTGATCGTTTCCTCGGTATTTGCTGGAGCTCTGCTTACCCAAGCTTTGGGTAAAACAAGCTTTGGGTTCCTTCTGTCCACTGGGTGTTGCCCAGTTTGGTTGCATCTGGTGAAATTCACCCTGAGCCCTTACAGAACCAGCTCAAACCACGTGAGAGCCATTCGCAGCTCTCTCAGGACACCCGGAGGAGGATGGGTGACGTTTCTGAGCATCTGGCAAGTGTACTTCTATCAAAACTCGGCCTGTGCAATTTCTGGGGAAAACCCTTCTGTATCCTGAAGGGTTCCTCAAACTCTGTTGAGGATCCAGTTAGCAGTTGCTCACCTGGATGGTTCCAGCTCCTCAAGCTAACACTGGTACTCTTGCCCTGTAGTTTAGATCTATTGTAGTTTTGTTATTTTGCAAGATTTTACGTCTTTGGACAATAACGTGCATTTCACTCTTTGGAACCTCTCGGATCGTGCTTTGGTGCAGCACCACCTAATGGGACACTTGGCTGCTGTGCTGAAGGCTTGGTTACTGGAATTGTAAATCCCGGAGAGTTTGTAAGTCTTCTGTCCCCAGGGAGGTGTCACGCTTTGTTCACCGTTGCTCTGTTTGTCGGGTGCTGCTTCTCGTCGGAGGTATTAACTTCAAACTGCCCTGTTTCTTTTTGAACTTTTTTTCCTGGTTCTCTCCGTAGGGCAGGGAAGGACTCTCGTATCCCGGTCGTCAGACTCAGCGCTGCCCGAGAAGATACAGAGACTGTAAAATCATAAGGAGCAACTAGGACTGCAGAGGAAACAAACTGGAGAGAACAAAAGGTGATATTGTTCTCCTTCCCTGGATTAGAAACATCCACTGCGCTTTGATGCCGGTGGCTGCCAGGGGCTCGTTAGGTCTCTTGAGGCAGGTGTAGGTGTTCACTTGTAGGTTCTATTTTTTGGCAAAGGGCCACGAGAGAAGTTATTTATAGATCCAAATAAACATTCATCTTATCTGAACATAACCTGTCATCCCCTTTCTGACATTAAGGACTCCTGTATAAATACTTGGGGGGGTTTTCTTTGTCATTTCTGAATGGTTCCATTTTGCCGGCTACTTGAACAAATCTGAGGGGTTTAAATTGCAGACTGCTTCCTTGAAATTCTGTTGGTCTCTGCTTGGAACCCTTCTTGTACTGCTTAATGAAAGACTTCGGATGGTGTTTTCTTGCCTGTTTGTGGTTAAGGTCATGCTCTGATGCATTTACAGAAGCCATGGCAGGAGAGAGTCAGCTGCTGGAGAAGAGGAGACAGTACTATCCCTGTGCAGCACGGAACTGTGCCACTGCTGTGTCATCAGCTGTGTCTGCACTGAAAGTAGCCACCTTCACTTGTAGGTAGCTCCTTGGTGCTTTAGGACACGCTGAGGGATTTATTCCTTTTGGGATCCACGATGAGAATTCCAAGAGAGGTAGTAGTAATAAGGTCTGAGATTGGAAAAAAGCCTGTGTCCTTGAATGTTGTTGTTGTCGTCAAAAGTTAATTTTTCCTTCTTTCTTAGCCGGTAGTCAGCTTTTTGCTTTATTTTTTGTGGTATCAGTATTTGATTGTTTAAAAAGTTGCTTCAAAAGAACTGCAGTGGCTGGCCACCAGGACCTTGTTCCGATTTGCCTATTTGCTTGTAGCTAAAACGTTTCCATATTGTTTATCATTCTATTGAAGAAACTGCTGCCCAGTCAACTAAGAACTGAACATCTCTCTGTCTAGGACACGGGGAGAGGATTTAGGTCATGTCTTTGTTTCCAGAAAAAAGTTCCAGTGTCGTTTCTAACTAGAGGAAAAGGGGGGGGGTGAAGACTCGGGGCTCTGATGCCACTGGGGCACCCCGAGGTGCCCAGGAGAGGGAGCCCACTGCGGTGCAGGAGCAGGTATGTTATCACGTACTAGAGAGCAATTATAAATAGAAATAGGAAAATTATAAATATAAAATATTTTTTAGATCGTTAAAGAAAGCGTTTTTTTTAACTTGTCAATAGGCAGGGTTTTGATGATAAAAATGATAAATACAAAGAATATGAAGGTAGAAATCTAAGTCTAGAAAGATATCATAAATACATACAGATAAAGTTTAAAGCTAGAAGAAAAAATCAGTTGCAGCAGTAGATACGATACATAATATAGATAATACTTTAAATACATGTCTAGAATTTTATAGATATTATAGATAATTATTAATAGATTGCATCAAAAGAAACGATAAATATAAATGTGAGTATAACTATACAAAGTATAAAATATTTCGATACCGTTTAAAAGAAGGTGTTTTCTTGTATTTATTTGGTTAGAGATGGGGTTTTTATTTGGATTAATAGAAGTATTCTAGAAATATAAATCTAACTGTAGAGAGATCCAATCGATAGAGGAGGATATTTCTAAACCACAACCGAACGCCGCCGCCTTCGGGGGAATCGCACGAGCTCGGCCGAAGCAAGGCGGAGAGCGGCCGACCCTGACGGCCTCGAGCGAACCGAGGCGAGGCTTCCGAGGCTGCCTGAAGCGAAGCGAGCCGAGCTCAGGCGAAGCGAGCCTGCTGCTCTCGTGCGCGCTGCTTAGCGCCAGTGCGCTCCCAGCCTAATGAGCTCCTGCCCGAGCCCGCGCTCCCGGGTCGTGTCCGCGCCGTGGCCGGGCCGCCCGCGGGACGCGGCAGCGGGAGAGCCCCGAGCCGGGCGAGCTGAACGGGAGGCGGCGGCGCTTGCCCGCCCGCCGTCGGGGAGCCGAGGCGAGGCGAGCGGGAGCCGAGGCGCGCCGAAGGCACAGAGCGGCTGGGAGTTGGGCCGAAGCGAGGCGAGCTCGGCCGAAGAGGCGAATGCAGGCGCCAAGAGCCGAGTTGAGGCGCCAAGAGCCGACCGGAGCCGAGCGTCTCCGGAGCGAGCCGAGCTCCGCCGAGCGCCGCAGCATCCCGGGCAGGGCGAGGCGCCGGCCGGGCTCGGGGTGCAGCCGGGGCTCTGGGAGGCTTCCCCGCCTGTCCTCTCTCTAGCCCTCCTTCCTTCTCCCCGTCTTCGCCTTCTCTCGCTCCCTTTCCCCCATTCCCTCTCCCCCCGCAAAGCCGGCTCCTTCCTGTCCTGTCCCTAGCCCGCTACTCCCTTCTGTTCCCCCTGTCTCCTTCCTGTGCCCAGCCTCCGTGTACCCTCGTCCCGGGCTTTCCCTTCCCGTGCCGCTTTCCTGCACAGCCCGAGCTCCCTCGCCGCCCTTTGTCGTGCCCTGCTCTCGCTCCTCTCTTCCCGTGCCCCCTTTCCTTCTTTGCCCGCAGCCGCGGGGCTCGGCTGCCGGAGAATAAAGCCCCGAGGGCCGGAGCCCGGCGCCCCTGGGCCCTTGCGGGAGTCCCCGCGCGGGGCCGGAGGCTCTCGGCGGATCGCCCCGTGCCGCTCAAGCAGCGCGGCCGACAGCGCCGGAGCTGCGGCTTTGCCGGCATCGCGCTGAGAGCGGCCCCGCTCCGTGCCGGGCCGTCGCCGCCGTCTGTGCCGCTCCCTCTCTCGCTGCCCCTGGCCCGTGACAGCGAGGCTGGGCAGGAACCTCAAGCCTTCTGGGGGCTGCCCCCCTTTCTTGTTGCAGCAGAATCCCTTGCTGGGGCCATGCACGTGTGGGAAGGGCTTGGGGAAAGCGCTGCGCTGCTGTCCGGGGCAGTCGGATTCGTTCGGAGCCTTCTTTGGGGGTCAGGGAAAGGCGGGGTGAAGACTCGGGGCTCTGATGCCGTTGGGGGCAGCCCAAGGTGCCCAGGAGAGGGAGCCCCACGGCGGTGCAGGAGCAGGTGGGGGGCGGGCGAGGGGCGGGGGTCACGCTGGTGCCGTCCCCCAGAGGGACCCAAAGCTGCCACCAAATGCACAGGGAGGGGTGAGTGGGTGTAGGATGCTAAAACCTGGCAAGGCATTCGGTTTTCTAGGTATTGCTAAAGAATAGGAATTGGTCTCTAAACTCAGCTGGGGAGAAACCCTCTCTATGCACTCATTTGTTTACAGGAATGTAGAAGGTTTCCGACTGGAGATGCGTAGTAGTTTCTGAAGATATTGCCGTGAGGTTTTGATCTAGGAACGGAGCGAGCTGTGCCCTGGAACCCTCAGAACAGCTGCAGGGGCTGAAGGCGATAGAAAGGGCTCTCTGGCACCTTTTGCCTCCGTTCTCTGCCAGCGCCCAAAGCGTGTCGCAAGTCCCGGAAGAGGCGCTTGTCATCCCGAGAGCCAAAAGGAAGACGTGTCAAATCCCAGCTCTGCTTGTGTTTCGTGTGGGTTTTTTACTTCGTATTGATGTCATTCCAGAGAGCAAGGAAAGAAGAAATGGGACCGGGTCCCACTATTACTGTGTGAAGGCTTTCTTGAAAGGCTGCTGTATTTATATTGTCCTTTTCCACTCCAAGCTTGACTTTTGCCCTCGTTTTTCGAGCTCTGCTGCATTGGGTGTCCCAAGGAGGGCGGGGTTCCTCAGCAGGGCTCTTAGGAGGCGGCGCTGATTCTGCTTTTTCTGAAGGCGTCTCAAAGCGTGCTACCAGAATGACAGTTTTGTGCACTGGAAAGCTTTCCCTCAGTGCCATCAGCGCACGTCCGTGTCTGAATTGTGGAAGCAGACGGACTAAGAAAAGCCAGCACCCGGAGCAGATTTCTGTTGGCTCTGTGTCTGTGAGAAGCGGGCTGTGTGCTGGACGGGGAGAGGCGCTGTTGGAGAGTGGCATCAGCGCCAGGTGTGAGCTGTGAGGATGATGGGGGCTCGGAGCAGCCCCAGGTGTGAGCTGTGAGGATGATGAGGGGCCGGCTCCTGCCGGGGGGCGAGGCTGTTTTAGGGGGAGGCTTCGCCTCAGCTGCCTTTTGCATGGAGCTGCTGAGTAGAGGGGTTCATGGGGGGACTCCCGGGGCTGTCTCATGGAAGGACTGCGAGAGCTTCTGGCAGCGTCTGGCGAACACCTGGATACGCGCTTGGATCCGCGGAGCATCGCTTCAAGGAGGTGCCGAGGGACGAATCTTTGTGCCGGGAAGCAGCAGCCGAACCGGTGAGCGCGTGTGGATTTGGAGCGGGGACTTTGGTCCTTTCCCTTTTCAATTGGATCTTGGCAGTCCCCCCTCCCCGCTTCCCCAGGAACAAAAAGGGAGCTTGTGAAGACAAAAGAAACGAAGGAGAGGCAAGCAGCTACTCTCCTAATATTGTCTGTGTTTGAACTGGGGGGAATCCGCTTTCGCTTGCGGTTCCAAGGATGTCGGTTGAAGGAAAAGCTGCCTTTTCCGGCTGTTAGGGGTATCCCAGGGTGACAGGAATCCCTGCGTTCCATTTGAACGGGAATGGGCAAAGTATTGTTGTCATCGGATGGCTTTGATTTGAAGGTAGCCAGCCCATTTTCATCATCCTAAGGTTTAAATGGAGGGGACAGCGCTGGTGTCCCTCCTTTGCAAGGGTTTGAATGGAGGTCAAAATCCCCTTTGCACATGGCTTGCAGGATTTCATTGGAGGAAAGCCCCTTCTTTTCTGCGCTCCCAGGGATGAATTTGAAGGGGAGAAGCCATTCTTTGCCCTTGTTGAAGCGAGGTGAGCGCCGCCCGCGGCGTCAGTTTCGGGGTTGAGTTGCGGGAAGCCGCAGCTCTGGCAGCGTTTGCAGGGCTGCAGTCGGGCTGTGCCGCTGCATTTGAGGGCGCTTCTTGTGGCCGCGGCCCGGGCCGGAGCGTTGCCGCTCGGGAGCGCTGCCGGCCCGGGCCGGGCGGGTGCCGAGGCGCACGGGGAATTTGGCGCGGCAGCGGCGGAGCCGCTTTGCCGGTGCGAGCCGCCGTGCGGAGCCGAGGGCAGCTGGCGCCGGGCCGGCCAAGGGCGGCAGAGGCGGCGCGGGCGCTGCTGCGCCGGCCCGGCCGGTGCCGGCCGCTCTGTCCGCTCCGGGCGCGGGGCTCGGACGCCGCCGGGGCCCCCCGGGCAGGGGGAGCGGGCGGGGGCGGGGGGGTCTCCGGGGCGGCGCCGCCCCTGCGCGCCGGAGCAGCCGCCGGAGGAGCCGCTTTGCCGCCGGAGCCGCGCTCCGTCCGGGGCCGGCAGCGCGGGGTTGGGCTGCCGCAAGTTCTTGGGTGTCGTGGTTCGGAGGTGGCTTTCTAGGGATCCATCGCACGGGTTTGTTCTGGTCGCAGCGGGTGTGCGCTAAGGGCTATGGCGTTCTTCCTGACCGGTACGGTTCTCGGTTCTTCGGGTGGTGACGATAAAGGTTTGGTTTGAATCGAGTTCTGTAGTCGGATATTTTTTTTTGCCGGGCTATTCTGTTTTTAAAGGCGTGCAATGGTTTCTACGGGTCGTTGCGTGAAGCAGCGGCTCGGATTTTAACTCTGTCGCCGTGGCTTTTATTAGCGTGGGCGTGTAGCGTTTGTTTCGGTGGGTTCGAGGTGGCGTCGTGTCGTTAATAGCAGCGGGGTTTTTAAAATCTCTCTAATTGCGTTTGTGTTTA
>NC_135267.1:116693788-116758788 GCF_051311805.1 Agelaius phoeniceus | reverse complement strand
CCTAACCCTAACCCTAACCCTAACCCTAACCCTAACCCTAACCCTAACCCTAACCCTAACCCTAACCCTAACCCTAACCCTAACCCTAACCCTAACCCTAACCCTAACCCTAACCCTAACCCTAACCCTAACCCTAACCCTAACCCTAACCCTAACCCTAACCCTAACCCTAACCCTAACCCTAACCCTAACCCTAACCCTAACCCTAACCCTAACCCTAACCCTAACCCTAACCCTAACCCTAACCCTAACCCTAACCCTAACCCTAACCCTAACCCTAACCCTAACCCTAACCCTAACCCTAACCCTAACCCTAACCCTAACCCTAACCCTAACCCTAACCCTAACCCTAACCCTAACCCTAACCCTAACCCTAACCCTAACCCTAACCCTAACCCTAACCCTAACCCTAACCCTAACCCTAACCCTAACCCTAACCCTAACCCTAACCCTAACCCTAACCCTAACCCTAACCCTAACCCTAACCCTAACCCTAACCCTAACCCTAACCCTAACCCTAACCCTAACCCTAACCCTAACCCTAACCCTAACCCTAACCCTAACCCTAACCCTAACCCTAACCCTAACCCTAACCCTAACCCTAACCCTAACCCTAACCCTAACCCTAACCCTAACCCTAACCCTAACCCTAACCCTAACCCTAACCCTAACCCTAACCCTAACCCTAACCCTAACCCTAACCCTAACCCTAACCCTAACCCTAACCCTAACCCTAACCCTAACCCTAACCCTAACCCTAACCCTAACCCTAACCCTAACCCTAACCCTAACCCTAACCCTAACCCTAACCCTAACCCTAACCCTAACCCTAACCCTAACCCTAACCCTAACCCTAACCCTAACCCTAACCCTAACCCTAACCCTAACCCTAACCCTAACCCTAACCCTAACCCTAACCCTAACCCTAACCCTAACCCTAACCCTAACCCTAACCCTAACCCTAACCCTAACCCTAACCCTAACCCTAACCCTAACCCTAACCCTAACCCTAACCCTAACCCTAACCCTAACCCTAACCCTAACCCTAACCCTAACCCTAACCCTAACCCTAACCCTAACCCTAACCCTAACCCTAACCCTAACCCTAACCCTAACCCTAACCCTAACCCTAACCCTAACCCTAACCCTAACCCTAACCCTAACCCTAACCCTAACCCTAACCCTAACCCTAACCCTAACCCTAACCCTAACCCTAACCCTAACCCTAACCCTAACCCTAACCCTAACCCTAACCCTAACCCTAACCCTAACCCTAACCCTAACCCTAACCCTAACCCTAACCCTAACCCTAACCCTAACCCTAACCCTAACCCTAACCCTAACCCTAACCCTAACCCTAACCCTAACCCTAACCCTAACCCTAACCCTAACCCTAACCCTAACCCTAACCCTAACCCTAACCCTAACCCTAACCCTAACCCTAACCCTAACCCTAACCCTAACCCTAACCCTAACCCTAACCCTAACCCTAACCCTAACCCTAACCCTAACCCTAACCCTAACCCTAACCCTAACCCTAACCCTAACCCTAACCCTAACCCTAACCCTAACCCTAACCCTAACCCTAACCCTAACCCTAACCCTAACCCTAACCCTAACCCTAACCCTAACCCTAACCCTAACCCTAACCCTAACCCTAACCCTAACCCTAACCCTAACCCTAACCCTAACCCTAACCCTAACCCTAACCCTAACCCTAACCCTAACCCTAACCCTAACCCTAACCCTAACCCTAACCCTAACCCTAACCCTAACCCTAACCCTAACCCTAACCCTAACCCTAACCCTAACCCTAACCCTAACCCTAACCCTAACCCTAACCCTAACCCTAACCCTAACCCTAACCCTAACCCTAACCCTAACCCTAACCCTAACCCTAACCCTAACCCTAACCCTAACCCTAACCCTAACCCTAACCCTAACCCTAACCCTAACCCTAACCCTAACCCTAACCCTAACCCTAACCCTAACCCTAACCCTAACCCTAACCCTAACCCTAACCCTAACCCTAACCCTAACCCTAACCCTAACCCTAACCCTAACCCTAACCCTAACCCTAACCCTAACCCTAACCCTAACCCTAACCCTAACCCTAACCCTAACCCTAACCCTAACCCTAACCCTAACCCTAACCCTAACCCTAACCCTAACCCTAACCCTAACCCTAACCCTAACCCTAACCCTAACCCTAACCCTAACCCTAACCCTAACCCTAACCCTAACCCTAACCCTAACCCTAACCCTAACCCTAACCCTAACCCTAACCCTAACCCTAACCCTAACCCTAACCCTAACCCTAACCCTAACCCTAACCCTAACCCTAACCCTAACCCTAACCCTAACCCTAACCCTAACCCTAACCCTAACCCTAACCCTAACCCTAACCCTAACCCTAACCCTAACCCTAACCCTAACCCTAACCCTAACCCTAACCCTAACCCTAACCCTAACCCTAACCCTAACCCTAACCCTAACCCTAACCCTAACCCTAACCCTAACCCTAACCCTAACCCTAACCCTAACCCTAACCCTAACCCTAACCCTAACCCTAACCCTAACCCTAACCCTAACCCTAACCCTAACCCTAACCCTAACCCTAACCCTAACCCTAACCCTAACCCTAACCCTAACCCTAACCCTAACCCTAACCCTAACCCTAACCCTAACCCTAACCCTAACCCTAACCCTAACCCTAACCCTAACCCTAACCCTAACCCTAACCCTAACCCTAACCCTAACCCTAACCCTAACCCTAACCCTAACCCTAACCCTAACCCTAACCCTAACCCTAACCCTAACCCTAACCCTAACCCTAACCCTAACCCTAACCCTAACCCTAACCCTAACCCTAACCCTAACCCTAACCCTAACCCTAACCCTAACCCTAACCCTAACCCTAACCCTAACCCTAACCCTAACCCTAACCCTAACCCTAACCCTAACCCTAACCCTAACCCTAACCCTAACCCTAACCCTAACCCTAACCCTAACCCTAACCCTAACCCTAACCCTAACCCTAACCCTAACCCTAACCCTAACCCTAACCCTAACCCTAACCCTAACCCTAACCCTAACCCTAACCCTAACCCTAACCCTAACCCTAACCCTAACCCTAACCCTAACCCTAACCCTAACCCTAACCCTAACCCTAACCCTAACCCTAACCCTAACCCTAACCCTAACCCTAACCCTAACCCTAACCCTAACCCTAACCCTAACCCTAACCCTAACCCTAACCCTAACCCTAACCCTAACCCTAACCCTAACCCTAACCCTAACCCTAACCCTAACCCTAACCCTAACCCTAACCCTAACCCTAACCCTAACCCTAACCCTAACCCTAACCCTAACCCTAACCCTAACCCTAACCCTAACCCTAACCCTAACCCTAACCCTAACCCTAACCCTAACCCTAACCCTAACCCTAACCCTAACCCTAACCCTAACCCTAACCCTAACCCTAACCCTAACCCTAACCCTAACCCTAACCCTAACCCTAACCCTAACCCTAACCCTAACCCTAACCCTAACCCTAACCCTAACCCTAACCCTAACCCTAACCCTAACCCTAACCCTAACCCTAACCCTAACCCTAACCCTAACCCTAACCCTAACCCTAACCCTAACCCTAACCCTAACCCTAACCCTAACCCTAACCCTAACCCTAACCCTAACCCTAACCCTAACCCTAACCCTAACCCTAACCCTAACCCTAACCCTAACCCTAACCCTAACCCTAACCCTAACCCTAACCCTAACCCTAACCCTAACCCTAACCCTAACCCTAACCCTAACCCTAACCCTAACCCTAACCCTAACCCTAACCCTAACCCTAACCCTAACCCTAACCCTAACCCTAACCCTAACCCTAACCCTAACCCTAACCCTAACCCTAACCCTAACCCTAACCCTAACCCTAACCCTAACCCTAACCCTAACCCTAACCCTAACCCTAACCCTAACCCTAACCCTAACCCTAACCCTAACCCTAACCCTAACCCTAACCCTAACCCTAACCCTAACCCTAACCCTAACCCTAACCCTAACCCTAACCCTAACCCTAACCCTAACCCTAACCCTAACCCTAACCCTAACCCTAACCCTAACCCTAACCCTAACCCTAACCCTAACCCTAACCCTAACCCTAACCCTAACCCTAACCCTAACCCTAACCCTAACCCTAACCCTAACCCTAACCCTAACCCTAACCCTAACCCTAACCCTAACCCTAACCCTAACCCTAACCCTAACCCTAACCCTAACCCTAACCCTAACCCTAACCCTAACCCTAACCCTAACCCTAACCCTAACCCTAACCCTAACCCTAACCCTAACCCTAACCCTAACCCTAACCCTAACCCTAACCCTAACCCTAACCCTAACCCTAACCCTAACCCTAACCCTAACCCTAACCCTAACCCTAACCCTAACCCTAACCCTAACCCTAACCCTAACCCTAACCCTAACCCTAACCCTAACCCTAACCCTAACCCTAACCCTAACCCTAACCCTAACCCTAACCCTAACCCTAACCCTAACCCTAACCCTAACCCTAACCCTAACCCTAACCCTAACCCTAACCCTAACCCTAACCCTAACCCTAACCCTAACCCTAACCCTAACCCTAACCCTAACCCTAACCCTAACCCTAACCCTAACCCTAACCCTAACCCTAACCCTAACCCTAACCCTAACCCTAACCCTAACCCTAACCCTAACCCTAACCCTAACCCTAACCCTAACCCTAACCCTAACCCTAACCCTAACCCTAACCCTAACCCTAACCCTAACCCTAACCCTAACCCTAACCCTAACCCTAACCCTAACCCTAACCCTAACCCTAACCCTAACCCTAACCCTAACCCTAACCCTAACCCTAACCCTAACCCTAACCCTAACCCTAACCCTAACCCTAACCCTAACCCTAACCCTAACCCTAACCCTAACCCTAACCCTAACCCTAACCCTAACCCTAACCCTAACCCTAACCCTAACCCTAACCCTAACCCTAACCCTAACCCTAACCCTAACCCTAACCCTAACCCTAACCCTAACCCTAACCCTAACCCTAACCCTAACCCTAACCCTAACCCTAACCCTAACCCTAACCCTAACCCTAACCCTAACCCTAACCCTAACCCTAACCCTAACCCTAACCCTAACCCTAACCCTAACCCTAACCCTAACCCTAACCCTAACCCTAACCCTAACCCTAACCCTAACCCTAACCCTAACCCTAACCCTAACCCTAACCCTAACCCTAACCCTAACCCTAACCCTAACCCTAACCCTAACCCTAACCCTAACCCTAACCCTAACCCTAACCCTAACCCTAACCCTAACCCTAACCCTAACCCTAACCCTAACCCTAACCCTAACCCTAACCCTAACCCTAACCCTAACCCTAACCCTAACCCTAACCCTAACCCTAACCCTAACCCTAACCCTAACCCTAACCCTAACCCTAACCCTAACCCTAACCCTAACCCTAACCCTAACCCTAACCCTAACCCTAACCCTAACCCTAACCCTAACCCTAACCCTAACCCTAACCCTAACCCTAACCCTAACCCTAACCCTAACCCTAACCCTAACCCTAACCCTAACCCTAACCCTAACCCTAACCCTAACCCTAACCCTAACCCTAACCCTAACCCTAACCCTAACCCTAACCCTAACCCTAACCCTAACCCTAACCCTAACCCTAACCCTAACCCTAACCCTAACCCTAACCCTAACCCTAACCCTAACCCTAACCCTAACCCTAACCCTAACCCTAACCCTAACCCTAACCCTAACCCTAACCCTAACCCTAACCCTAACCCTAACCCTAACCCTAACCCTAACCCTAACCCTAACCCTAACCCTAACCCTAACCCTAACCCTAACCCTAACCCTAACCCTAACCCTAACCCTAACCCTAACCCTAACCCTAACCCTAACCCTAACCCTAACCCTAACCCTAACCCTAACCCTAACCCTAACCCTAACCCTAACCCTAACCCTAACCCGCGGTGACGTCATGATGAGTCATCAAGATGGCGACCCCCATGTGGTCACGTGGTACAGAACCAAGATGGCGACCCCCATGTGGTCACGTGACTGGGACCAAGATGGCGGCGACCGGGGGTCACGTGACTCGACAGCTGGGATGACGGCGAGTGCTCTGTGACGTCATTTACGACAAGATGGCGGCCCGTGACGTCATTTACGGCAAGGTGGCGGCCGTAGGGGGTGACGTCATTTACGGCAGCAAGATGGCGGCGGGCAGGCGGTCACGTGATCGGGGACCAAGATGGCGGCCGTCGTGACGTCGTGATTACTCATCAAGATGGCGGCGCCCAGAGGGTCACGTGGTACGGGATCCAATATGGCCGCGGCCATGGAGTCACGTGATCGGGGGCCAAGATGGCGGCGGTCACGTGACCCGGGACCCAAGATGGCGGACCCTGTGATGTCATCAAGATGGCGGCGCCCATGCGGTCACGTGGTGTCGTACAACATGGCGGCGCCCATGGAGTGATGTGACTGGGGATCAATATGGTGGCGGTCACGTGATCGGGGACCAAGATGGCGGCGGCCGGGGATCACGTGACCCGGGAGACAAGATGGCGGCCGTGTGCGGTGACGTCATTTACGGCAATATGGCAGCCGCGAGGGGGTGACATCATTTACGGCAGCAAAATGGCGGCCGCGGGGGGTCACGTGGTGCGGGGCGGCAAGATGGCGGCCGCGAGGGGGGGGTCACGTGGTACGGGAGGCAAGATGGCGGCGGGGCGGGTGATGTGGGGTGACGTCATTTACGCCAGCAAGATGGCGGCCGCCAGGGATCACGTGACCCGGGAGACAAGATGGCGGCGAGTGCTCTGTGACGTCATTTACGGCAAAATGGCGGCCGCTGACGTCATTTACGGCAATATGGCGGCCGTACGGAGTGACGTCATTTACGGCAACAAAATGGCGGCCGCGGGGGGGCAAGATGGAGGCCGCGAGGGTGGGTCACGTGGTACGAGAGGCAAGATGGCGGCGGGGCGGGTGACGTCATTTGCGGCAAAATGGCGGCCGCCGGGACCGGGGTTTTTTTCGGGGTTTTGGGGGGGTTTTGCGCGGTTTTCGCGGGTCGTGTGGGGTCGGAATGGCGTTCCGGTTCGCGTGGGGGCGGCGGCGACGCGCGCGGGGGTCTGGGGGGCGCGGGGTGGGGGGCGCCGTTTCGATCGGGTGATTGGGGGGGACGCCTGTGCACTGGGGTCCTTTCTGGGGCGTGTCGCGCCGGTGACGTCATCGGGGGCGCGCCGCGGGTGCAGTACTCCGCGGCAGACGGCAGGGGGCGCTGTACATGCAGTACTGGGGTGTGCGCAGCAGGGGGCGCTGTGAGTGTAGTACTGGTATGCAGACGGCAGGTGGCGCTGTGCATGTAGTGCCGGCCGGCAAGCAGCAGGGGGCGCTGTGTGTGCACTATGTATATGTAAATGGCATGGGGTGGGGTGCTGGATTGCAGGGGGTGGGTCTGGCGAGGGGGGTGGCCACGGGGGTTGGGTGTGTGGGATGTAGGGGTGGGGGCAGCATGGGAGGGGTGTGTATGTGGGTGGGGACTACTGATTGCTGACAGGTCGGATCCCTATATACTGTATATAGTAAAAAGAAGAAAAACTATATGTCCGGTGCAGCAGTAGGAAATTTCAGGCTCCCGGGGAGTAAATGGTTTGTTTTTTTAAATTATTTTAATTTTTTTCTTTTACTCCCAGGGAGCCTGAAAGTTGGTACTGCTGCTTTTTTAAACTAAAGCTAGAAAGGAAAACAAAGTTAGAAGGAGAAGGAGAGAGGGAGAGAGGGAGAAGCAAAGAAAGGAGAGGGAGAGAGGGAGAGAGAGAGAGGGAGAGAGAGAGAGGGAGAGAGAGAGAGAGAGAGAGAGAGAGAGAGAGAGAGAGAGAGAGAGACAGGAGAGAGACAGGAGAGAGACAGAAATGAGGGGGAGAGAAATGAGGGGGAGAGAGAAGGAGAGAGAAAAGACAGAGAGAAGCAAAGAGGAGAGAGAAAAAAGACAGAGAAGCAAATAGAAGAGAGAAAAGGAGAGAGAAAAGACAGAGAGAAGCAAAGAGGAGAGAGAGAGAAGCAAAGAGTTGAAAAAATAGAGGGAGAGGAGAAAAGACAGAGAGAGAAGAGGAGGGAACAGGGACAAAGAAGAGAGGAGGAGAGAACAGAGACATAGGGAGAAGACAGACAAGACAGAAGGAGAGGAGACAGAGAAAAAGAGAAGAAAATAAAACAGGAAGACAGAGTGAGACAGGAGAAGGAGGATGGGAGAACTGAAGAAGGACAGGAGTTGAGGAAAAGGAAAGTGGTTAGGATTAGAGTGAAAGTGAAAACTTAGGAGTAGGGTGAAAAAGGAAAAGACTAAGAGCAAAAAAAACACAAACCAAGGAAAAGGAGAACACAGAGAGAAAAAGAAGCAAGAAGACTGAGATTGACAGTGATAAAGAAAACAGAAACAAGGGGTTAGAGATAGATGGAAGTTAAGTTAGAAATAGAACAGTAAAGTGAGGGGCAAAAGGAAGAAATACAGTGGAAAGAAATGACAGAACCACACCAAAAAAAGACAGGAGCCACGGTGGGGGAAGGAAGGGCAGGGGGTATCTTTATTAAGGGTGACTCAACTTTATTAAAAGAATGCTTTTATGTATACATCAGCAAAATACATGGAAACAGTGTATACAAATGCAAGCACAGATAGAATGAACAGACACACTGGTAAAAATCTAATTTACATATAGAGCAATACAGCAAAATGCAGCAGTTAATGCAAATGCAATACAGAGCAGCACAGCAAAATGCAGCAGGTAATGCAAATGCAATACAGAGCAGCAATACAGAGCAGCAATACAGAGCAGCAATACAGAGCAGCAATACAGAGCAGCAATACAGAGCAGCAGGTAATGCAAATGCAATACGGAGCAATACCCATATTAAGACAAAGCAATAACCTTTTTCTATTTTCATTAGATGTTGATTTATTGTTACAGGAAACCCAAAACAACAAAAGCACACAAAAAACAACACTCATCTCCCATTAACACCCCCTTCAGCTTACACACAAACTCACCATCACTGCAATCACAACTGCTAAATTACTCCCCAGCAATCATTGGTCCTCAGGAACATGGTTCCCGGAAGCCTCCAAAGAATCCTCCTGCCTGACGAAAACCCCGGTCCCTGGACGGTCTGCGCCCAAACTTTGGCGATGAACGTTGCCTCGCAGACCGACCGGGACCCGGGAAAAAAAAACCCAGCCGGGGGGAAAAAAAAAAAAAACCCCCCGGCTGGGGATTTTTTATTCTAAATTTAAAAATTAGTTGAAAAACCTGAAAAGCAAAAGTCAGACAAGGTTACAACCCTAGAACCCTTCAACACACACACACTTCCGTCAGCTTACACACAAACCCACGCTGACTCACACCTCAACTGCTCTGCTAACCCCCGGCACGCATTCACACCGCTCCTCGGGAACGCGGTTCCCGGGAGCCTCCAAAAAAATCCTCCTGCCTGACGAAAACCCCGGTCCCTGGACGGTCTGCGCCCAAACTTTGGCGATGAACGTTGCCTCGCAGACCGACCGGGACCCGGGAAAAAAAAACCCAGCCGGGGGGAAAAAAAAAAAACCCCCCGGCTGGGGATTTTTTATTCTAAATTTAAAAATTAGTTGAAAAACCTGAAAAGCAAAAGTCAGACAAGGTTACAACCCTAGAACCCTTCAACACACACACACTTCCGTCAGCTTACACACAAACCCACGCTGACTCACACCTCAACTGCTCTGCTAACCCCCGGCACGCATTCACGCCGCTCCTCGGGAACGCGGTTCCCGGGAGCCTCCAAAAAAATCCTCCTGCCTGACGAAAACCCCGGTCCCTGGACGGTCTGCGCCCAAACTTTGGCGATGAACGTTGCCTCGCAGACCGACCGGGACCCGGGAAAAAAAAACCCAGCCGGGGGGAAAAAAAAAAAACCCCCCGGCTGGGGATTTTTTATTCTAAATTTAAAAATGAATTACAAAACCTGAAAAGCAAAAGTCAGACAAGGTTACAACCCTAGAACCCTTCAACACACACACACTTCCGTCAGCTTACACACAAACCCACGCTGACTCACACCTCAACTGCTCTGCTAACCCCCAGCACGCATTCGCGCCGCTCCTCGGGAACGCGGTTCCCGGGAGCCTCCAAAAAAATCCTCCTGCCTGACGAAAACCCCGGTCCCTGGATGGTCTGTGCCCAAACTTTGGCAATGAACGTCGCCTCGCAGACCAACCGGGACCCGGGAAAAAAAAACCCAGCCGGGGGGGGAAAAAAAAAAACCCCCCAGCTGGGGATTTTTTATTCTAAATTTAAAAATGAATTACAAAACCTGAAAAGCAAAAGTCACATACACAAGGTTAAAACTAGTCAGCATGTACTCACACACACAGAGACAAGTAGACACAGACACACACAGTCATGTGCTCTCACACACACTCACACGCTCTTCCTGCTTACGGGCTCGCTATGGCCCTTACTCAAGATGCTGAAGAACGTGCTTCGATGCGTCTTCTGGCTGCCACTCCTTGAGGTCGAATGGTAGATTCTGGGGAAATCGGTAGCCTCGAGGACCTGTGAGACAACAGGAAGTGGTCAACGAGTGGCCAACAGCTAGGAATTTTCCCCACTCTGGACCAATAAGTTTTCTACCCAAAATCCCATAAAAGACAGATGAACAGTAAAGTTTTTACAACTGTTCTACCTAACTATGACTACATGCCAGGGCAGGGCAGCTCCAATCATAAGTGGTATAATATAAGTACATACAATATAAGCAAACACATACAGTGCAAGGGCACATACAGTGTAAGCATATACAATATAAGCCAACATAGGTACACGCAATATAAGCCTATAGAATATAAGCCAACACAGGTACACACAATATAAGCATATACAATATAAGGATATACAATATAAGCCTATAGAATATAAGCCAACACAGGTACACACAATATAAGCATATACAATATAAGGATATACAATATAAGCCTATAGAATATAAGCCAACACAGGTACACACAATATAAGTATATACAATATAAGCCTATACAATATAAGCCAACACAGGTACACGCAATACAGGCACATACAATAAAAGCCAACAAAGGTACATGCAATATAGGTACACACAATATAAGCCGACATAGGTACACGCAATATAAGCCAAGACTTGAGATAACTCTGTGGAAGATTAATTGTTGGGCCCCATACCCTTTGAGAAGATGGAACCTACAGAACAACTGCAGTCACTTGAGGAGGGTGTAAGACGCTCCCTCTAGAAGTCCAAGATAATGGCATGGAAAAAAAAGCACTACCAAAGCTGGTAGTGAGAAGGAAGATGGATGAGAAAATCTTGTAATCCTTCCTGTCTCAAAGGGTAAAAATGTAAAGATGCCAGAAAACGCTATATCTGGGAAGGAATGTGAGTAAAATACTGCCTATATGGCACAAAATAGTGCCTGTAAAGCGTCAAGATGTAACAAAGGCCTATGACACGGAATAGACACAGACTACATAACACGGACGACACAACATAGACACGGATGGCATAACACAGAGACAAGAGTAAACTGCCTAGCGCTTTCAACTTATGGACCCAAGATTCGTAGCACAAGATGAGCCAGAGGCCAATGATGCCAAAGGAAAGAAAGCCCTATGACAATGGCACGTGATGATGAAATGTACCTCGTTAAAAGAAGTTAGTGCCAAAGCAGTTAAGAGGATGCTCGAGAGGCTCAGCGAGCCTAGAGAAGGAAGCCAACTGCCGGGTGACCGTGGCTGTAGCTCCAGACCTGAAGGCGAGCTCCTCGGGGGAAAGATCCGTGACGACGTCGAGTCGAGGAAGGCGGACGACGCAAAGTTCCCGAGAACGCGGAGATGGGTTGGAACTGCCCTGCCCGGCAAAGGCTCTGGCGAGGCTGAGGAGAAACCCTCTCCCTTTACTTCCAGAGAGCCTGTCCCGCTACAGACCTCTCCGCTAAGCTGACATCAAATTGCCCCCTGTGACAGTAAAGGTTTTTCCCCTTCTCCCGACCGCTGGCCCCGACACTTAGCTTTTGGAAGAGGAGCGGACAAAATCCATCCTCGGTCGCACGTGGACGTTGAGATGTTCTCCGCGTGTGCTTCGGTGTCGCCGTTTCTAAGCTTTGGCTAAGAGCCTCCTCGGGGTACCTAAGACAAAACAGAAAAGGTGACTATTGCCCTCAACAACAGTAATCCCCGGGACTCCTCCGCACCACTGCCCCGGCTCACCTCAAATCTTGATTTGACTCCGGAGGCTGCCCAGAAGATACCTGCAAAGAGAAAAGGTACACACTTAGCATGCTGCTGTGTAACGCTCACCTATGGGTCAGCCTGCCTAAACCCCGACTCACCTGCCCTCCTCCGTTCCTTAGCGTGCCTAGGGCAGCGACAGCACCTGCAAAGAAACAAAGCAGAAAAGCATGCTGAGATACTGTGAAAACACAACCTCCCAAATCTGACAAGGATGCCACACCGATACCTTAGGCTCGCACCCACCTGGCACAGATATGCTCGGCTAGGATAGATTGCAAGCGGACCACCTAAAATAAAATAAAAAAAAAAAGAGATGCTTAAAGCTGCACCAGAAACTGAGACCTCAACAATAACAATTGCTTCTGTACGCTAGTCAATGCTCACCTCACCCACTTGGCCTTGACTGCTGCTCTCAGCCTTGACTTCCTGAAAAGAAAGACAAAGAACAATGCTGTAACAGCCACCATTTATGCTTCCTCTACAGAAACAAATACTGTCTCACCTGCTCGGGGGAATCCCCTCACCCGGGATGGGGCCCTCTGGCACACGTTTAATCCATCTGAATCTGAAAAAAAAGTTAGGACAAGAGTCAAACTGTTGCAGGATAACTTAAGAGCTCCAGATATCTTGTGTCCATCTACAAATCCCATCTAGAGTCCAACTACACCCCACATTACAAACTTCAAGTCCCCGGGACTTCTCCTATGGCACCGGGCTATGCGGCAGGGCAGAGCAGCTCCGGCACAAATGTGTGCGCACACCCGTGACACGGGACGGGACGTGACAAACAACGGGGACGCGACATGGACAGAAATCTCCTGGCAAGGAAAATGGCTGCGAGGACTGAGAGAATGCAAAAGGAGATGACCGAGGTGAGACCGATGGTGAGCTGATGAGGCTCAGAGAAACCTGGACAAAAAAGATGCTAACTGAATGATTTATTCCAAGAACTGCAAAGATGGATGCTCAAGAATCATACAGCCAGAAGCCTCTACCTGCCCTCACGTTCCTTCGAGTCCTAGTCCGCCATAATGGATCCTGGCGGGGTATAGCTGTCCATACAGCTCAGAACAAGACCTGAAAAGACAGCTGATTGGATGCTTATAAAAAGAGATGAGGGTCTGATGCCTGTCTGAGCTCCCAAGTCGAAAGTTCTATGGCATTGGTGCCAGGCCAAGGAACACTGAGAGCACAGATGCTAAGACTGGTGCCAAGGTTTCTGGTAGGCCCCTCAAAGGGCTAAGATAAAAGACATGAGACAGCTAAAAAAGACATAATGCACAACAGACAAGTGACACAATACACACCGGGACTGCTCTGCCCTGCTCACCTCAGCACTGGGATCAAAAGTGAGACTTTGCTTTTAGGGGGCCTAAGGGGTCACTTCTTGGCTACCCTCATCTCCAGAGCCAATTCAAAACCTCCCCCCTCCCCCCCACCACCCCAGGAGTGCCAACCCAGCACCTCACTTTCATCCCCTCTGTGGGTCGTGGCACTCTACTTATCTCTCGGACATCTGGGGATGCCGGTCCGTGTCAGGTGCGAAGAAAGGCCGCCTTTCTGGGCGGGAAAACGTTGGTGGGAAGTTCCTGCTGTCACCGGGCTGTTGTCTCTTAGACAGCTATATTAAAGGAAACCAAACGTCAACACCTGACCTTGGCACCTCTTTGGCCAAAACCACACAAGTCTGCGACTCACCCTTCTCCTAAGAAGGCCTGGCACCTCCTAACTGTAACCCTCTGCCAGAGATATAATGCATCTGCACCTGAAAGAAAGTTAGAACATATGTCAAACACATGCACGATAACTCAAAAGCTACAAACACCTTATGTCAACCTAGGAATAGCATCTAGAGTCCAAGTACAGTCCACATTACAACTTTCAACTCCCCGGGGCTTCTCCTATTACACCAGGCTATGCGGCAGGGCAGAGCAGCTCCGGCACAAATGTGTGTGCCGACACCCGTGACACGGGACAGACGGGACATGACAAACAATGGGCACACAACACGGACAGAAATCTCTAGGCAAGAAGGATGACTGCGAGGACTGAGAAGATGCCAAATGAGATGACCAAGGTAAGACAGACCGATGGTGAGCTGATAAGGCTCAGAGTGCCCTGGAGAAGGAAGATGCTAACTCAATGTTTTAGTCCAAGAACTGCAAAGATGAATGCACAGGAGCCCTACGGTCAGAAGCCTCTACTTGCCCTCACATTCTTACAAGTCCTAATCCACCATAATAGAACCTTGCAGGGTGCAGCTGTCCATACAGCTCAGAACAAGACCTGAAAAGACATCTGACTGGATGCTTACAAAGAGTTGCAATTCTGATGCCTGTCTGAGCTCCCGAGTCAAAAGTTTTATGGCCTGAGTGCCGGGCCAAAGAAACGTGGAGATCGTGGCTGCTAAGAATACTGCCGAGGTTTCTGATAGGCCCTTCAAAGGGCTAAGATAAAAGACATGAGACACGCAAACAAGACATAATGCACGACAGACAAGTGACACAATACACACCGGGACTGCTCTGCCCTGTGCACCTCAGTACTGTGATCCAAAGGGAGACTTTGCTTTTAGAGGGCCTAAGGGGTCACTTCTTGGCTACTCATCTCCAGAGCCAACTCAAGACCTCCCCTCCACGACCCCAGGAGTCCCGACCCAGCACCTCGCTTTCATGCCCTCTGTGGGTCGTGGCCCTCTACTTATCTCTCAGACATCTGGGGATGCCGGTCCATGTCAGGTGCGAAGAAAGGCCGCCTCACCGGCTGGGAAGGTCCTGCTGTCACCGGGCCATTGTCTCTTAGACAGCTATATTAAAGAAAACCAAACATCAGTGCGTGATCTTGGCAGCCCGTCGGCCAAAACCCCACAAGTCTGCTACTCACCCTTCTCCTAAGAAGGCCCGGCTCCTCGGGTCGCACGCTTCGGGCACGCTCGGAGGCCGACGCCGTCGTCGTTGGGTACACCTGGGTTAAGAGGACAGGAGGTGATGTGGCATTGCTGAAAACTGACTGGACGCTCAGTACTCCTCCCTACTTCCCTGACTCACCGCAACTCCTCGTTGGCTCCTGACTGCTACCCGGAAGTTGGGGCTCATCAGGGTGGAAAATTCGGTCCGTCGGCCAGTTAGGGATGGGAGCTTGGCATGCTCCGAGTGGATTGCCTAAGGCACAAAAACGAGAATGGAGACTTAGACTTGCCCTCTTAGAATTCAGACCGCAGCAACAAGAAAGGCTACTGCTCACTGCTCACCTTGCTCTCTCGAACTTGACTGCTGAGATCCAGCTATACTTCCTAAAAATAAAGACAAAGAAGAGCGCTGTAACAGGGTCACACTTGACACTCCCCCTGCACAGACAAATGGTGACTGACCTGCTTGTGGGAACCCCCTCACCCGGGATGGGGGGCTCTGCCATGGATGCAATGCATCTGCACCTGAAATAAAGTTAGAACACATGTCAAACACATGCACGATAACTCAAAAGCTACAAACACCTTATGTCAACCTAGGAATAGCATCTAGAGTCCAAGTACAGTCCACATTACAACTTTCAACTCCCCAGGGCTTGTCCTATTACACCAGGCTATGCGGCAGGGCAGAGCAGCTCCGGCACAAATGTGCGCGGACACCCGTGACACGGGACAGACGGAACGTGACAAACAATGGGCACGCAACACAGACAGAAATCTCTGGGCAAGAAGGATGTCTGCAAGGACCGAGAAGATGCCAAATGAGATGACTGAGTTGAGACCGATGGCAAGCTGACCAGGCTCAGAAAACACTGAAGGAAGAAGATGCTAACCAAATGATTTATGCCAAGACCTGAAAAAATGGATGCCCGAGAATCATACAGCCAGAAGCCTCTACCTGCCCTCACATTCTTTCGAGTCCTAGTCCGCCTTAATGGATCCTGGCAGGACATAGCTGTCCATACAGCTCAGAACAAGACCTGAAAAGACAGCTGACCGGATGCTTCTAAAGAGAGAAGAGGGTCTGATGCCTGTCTGAGCTCCTGAGTCAAAAGTTCCATGGCATTGGTGCCAGGCCAACAAATGCAGAGATCACAGATGCTAACAATGATGCCAGGGTTTCTGACAAGCCCCACCAAGGCCTAAGGTAAAAGACATGACATATGCAAACAACACAATACACAAAAGACAACTGACACAATACACACCGGGACTGCTCTGCCCCGCTCACCTCAGCACTGGGATCAAAAGTCAGGCTTTCCTTTTATGGGGCCTAAGGGGCCGCTTCATGGACACCCCCCACCTCGAAAGCGGACTCAAAAACCCCTCCCAGTAATTCCCAAACCAGCACCCTGCTTTCATCCCCTCTCTGGGTCGTGGCCCTCTACTTATCTCTCGCGCGTCTGGGGATGCCGGTCTTAGGTGCGAAGAAAGGCCACCTCGTCAGCCGGGAAGGTCCTGCTGGCACCGGGCTGGTGTCTCTGAGACAGCTGTATTAAAGAAAACCAAACATCAGTGCCCGATCTTGGCAGTACATCGGCCAAAACCCCACAAGTCTGCTACTCACCGTGCTCCTAAGAACGCTCAGCTGCTCGGGCCGCACGCTTTGGGCACGCTCAGAGACCGAGGCCGTCGTCACAGGGGGTGCCTGGGTTAAGAGGAGATGAGGTGATTTGGCACGGCTGAAACCTGAGTGGACCCTCGCTCCTCCCCCCTACTTCCCCTACTCACCGCAACTCCTTGGCGGCTGCTGGAGGCCACCTGGATGGCACCTTTAAATAGAAAAGTCCAGGGTTTCATCACCAGGCCCTGTAATGCATCCACAGGGCTCACACGTGCAGGGAACCCAGTGCATAGGCCAGCTGGTGACAGGGGCTTGGCAGGCTCCAAGTGGATTGCCTAAAGCACAAAAAAGAGAATGGAAGCTTAGAGCAGCACCAGAAAATGAGACTGGAGCAATAACAGCTACTCCGCTCAACTGCTCACCTTGACTGCTGGTATCCAGACTTAGTTCCTAAAAAGAAAGACAAAGAACAGAGCTGTAACAGAGTCACCACATACACTTCTGCTGCAGAGACAAATGGTGCCTCACCTGCTCGGGGGAAACCCCTCACCCGGGATGGGGCCCTCTGGCACACGTTTAATCCATCTGAATCTGAAAAAAAAGTTAGGACAAGAGTCAAACTGTTGCAGGATAACTTAAGAGCTCCAGATATCTTGTGTCCATCTAGAGTCCAACTACACCCCACATTACAAACTTCAAGTCCCCGGGACTTCTCCTATTGCACCAGGCTATGCGGCAGGGCAGAGCAGCTCCGGCACAAATGTGTGCGCACACCCGTGACACGGGACGGGACGTGACAAACAACGGGGACGCGACACGGACAGAAATCTCCTGGCAAGGAAAATGGCTGCGAGGACTGAGAGAATGCAAAAGGAGATGACCGAGGTGAGACCGATGGTGAGCTGATGAGGCTCAGAGAAACCTGGAGGAAGAAGATGCTAACCGAATGATTTATTCCAAGAACTGAAAAAATGGATGCCCGAGAATCATACAGCCAGAAGCCTCTACCTGCCCTCACGTTCCTTCGAGTCCTAGTCCGCCATAATGGATCCTGGCGGGACATAGCTGTCCATACAGCTCAGAACAAGACCTGAAAAGACAGCTGACCGGATGCTTCTAAAGAGAGAAGAGAGTCTGATGCCTGTCTGAGCTTCTGAGTCAAAAGTTCTATGGCACTGGTGCCAGGCCAACGAATGCAGAGATCACAGATGCTAACAATGATGCCAGGGTTTCTGACAGGCCCCACCAAGGCCTAAGGTAAAAGACATGACATATCCAAACACACATAATACACAAAAGACAAGTGACACGATACACACCGGGACTGCTCTGCCCTGCACACCTCAGCGCTGTGATCAAAAGTCAGGCTTTGCTTTTATGGGGCCTAAGAGTGTCTGCTTCATGGACACCCCCATCTCCAAAGGAGACTCAAAAACCCCTCCCGGTGGGTCCCTACCCTGCGCCCCACTTTCATCCCCTCTGTGGGTTGTAGCCCTCTACTTATCTCTCAGACATCTGGGGATGCAGGTCTGTGTCAGGTGCAAAAGAAGGCAGCCTCAACATCTGGGAAGTTCCTGCTGGCACCGTTGTTCAACGGTTGTTGTTGTTGTTGTTTCTTAGTCAGCTACATGAAAGAAATCCAAATATCAATGCATGATCTCTGCAGCACACTGGCCAAAACCCAACAATTCTGCTACTCACCGTTCTCCTAAGAATGCCCGGCTCCTGGGGCCGCACCCTTCGGCCACGCTCTGAGGCTGATGCCATTGTCACGGGGTAAGCCTGGGTTAAAAGGAGACGAGGTCATGTGGCATTGCTGAAACCTGAGTGGACCCGAGCTCCGCCTCCCTACTTCCCCGATTCACCGTGACTCCTCGGCCGGTGCCCAAGGCTACCCTGGTGACACCTTTAAACAGAAAAGGCAGAGGCTTCATCGACGAGTCCCGTGATTCTTCCGCAGGGCTCGGGAGAGCGGCAAACCCGGCGCGTCGGCCGGTTGGTGACTGGGGCTCGGCGTACTCCGAGTGGATTGCCTAAAGCGCAGAAACAGGAACGGATGCTTAGAAAATGAGACTGGAGCAATAACAACTGCTTCTGTACGCTACTCAATGCTCACCTTGCCCACCTCACCTTGACTGCTGATGTCCAGCTTTGCTTCCTAAAAAGAAAAAGAACAGAGCTGTAACAGAGTCACACTTTACACTCTCCCTGCAGAGACAAACGGTGACTGACCTGCTCGGGGGAACCTCCTCACTTGGGATGGGTGGATGGATTTTGCCCTGGATTTTATCCTTCTGCATCTGAAAGAAAGTGAGGACAAAAGTCAAAGGGCTGCAGGATAACTTCACAGCTCCAAACATCTTCTGTCTATCTAGGAATATCATCTAGAGTCTGGCGACACCCCACAAACTGCAAGTCCCTGGGACTTGTCTGATTGCAGCAGGCTATGCGGCAGGGCAGGGCAGCTCCGGCACAAATGTGTGTGGACACCCGTGACACGGAACGTGACAAACGGGGGGACAACAAACACAACGCATTATGCTTGTGGTGAGGGTCTCGAGGGGAAAAGGCAAAAGGGACCCCAAAGACACACTAGGTAACACGGTACACTGGACAACATGACGTGGACCGGAACTGCTCTGCGCTGCCCGCCTGAAAGCTGCCATCAAAAGGAGAGCCTCTCCCTTTAGCTGTCCTAAGAGGCCCCTTGGAGAAGATTGCTTTTCCCTCTGCTAATTTTTAAATCTGTCCCAGGAACTCCCAACCCACTACTCTCCCATCATCCCATCTCCAGGCCGTGGCCCTGACTTATCTTTTGGATGATCGGTGATGTGGATCCACGTTGCGCCTGAAATGAGTCTGCCTCGGAGGGCCCCGTGATGGCCTGTTAGCCTCTCGGTCAGCTACAATAAAGAAAAAAAAACCAAAGTATAAGTAAAGAGTTATGTGGGCCAAATCCCAGCAAGTCAGCTACTTGCCCTCTCCTGACTGTGCCTGGCTCCTTCAGGCTCCAGCTTCATCCTGATTCCAAGGCTGTGGCCATTATTATGATTGGCACCTGGGTTAGAGAAAGGCAAAGTGAAATGGCATTCCTGTGAGTGCAGTGGGTGACCTTGTGTGCTGTAAGATATCTGAATGCCTCTGCTAGGCTTCTGAAAAGCCTTGGGGTGGGGGCTCAAATAAACACCCTTTCTCACCCTGCTGCCTTCAAAACCACCCCCCCAACAATAACTCCTAACTGGATACCTGCTCAGCCTCCCTCTCCTAGTCACAATCCTCAACTCACCTGAAGCCTCAATCTCAAACATCATCTTTGACACTAGGCAGATCCCTCTTGTGACATGATGAATCTGCTGAAAAGTGTTGTAGTTGACACAACCTGGAGCCTCTGGAAGCTGCACTCTTCCTAAAAAAAAAATACATAACAAAATATGAACAAAACCCGAAATTACAAATGCACTTTACCACCCCTAAACACAAAACCCAAAATTGTGAACTTAAATAGTCCCTGTATTCTATGCTGTTTTCTTCACAGTATCTTCAAAGGCTCTGTTGCTTTAGATGCCCAGAAACACCTACTGAAAACAAGCTGAGATAAGCTGAAAGAGCCTCTTCTCTGAAATGAGAGAAGAGCTCTTATCTCAGCACAGCCCAGTGAGGGAATGAAGCCCCTCAGCAAAAGCTGGGGTTAATATACCCCTGATGGTGCCCGCCTCTCGTTCCCATGGCACCCGGGAAAAGGGAGGGGGCTGATCCCACCGGGCATAAAAGCCCTCAGAGAAGCTACAGCTGTTTGGCTCCTCTGACTCAAATTCAAGGGGAGCAAAGGGCTTGTTATAGAAGAAAACTCTTCAGAAAAATAACAGCACTTTCTTTTTTGCCACAACTACTTAGAGTAAAAGGGCAGAAAACTGGTGAGAAATAAAACTTTCTGTTTAGGCAGCATAACTAGATAAATTGGGTAATTTGCTGTTAATTTACTTATAATTATCCCTTAGTGGCTACTAGGTAGTACTTCACGTGTGACTGAGCTGGGTGGAGAAGAATGCTTATGATATGAATAGTCTAAGTCTCCTTGGGACCTCTAATTAGGCCTATCTACATTATAAATAAAAATAAGAAAAATAAAAGCTTCCCAGGCAGTGTAAGGGTTAAGTGCATGCCAGGCTCACCCTGCTCTGAGGTACTTGGTCCTACGGCACAGAAAGAAGGGCCCTGAAATGTATTTTAAACCCTTGAAATGCTGAAAAAGGCAGAGCTTCCTTCCAGTGCACCCCTTAAACAGAGGAAATGGGGCAGTTACCTCTACTGAAACTAATACAATGGCAAATAAATAGCTTCTGCCCTTTAATTTATTCTCCTTAAGTACTGGGAAAAGAGGGGTTTTCATCACTTTAAATCTCTCCAGTGATGAAAAAAGAGGGATTTTTTGCTCAGTTCAAACTCTTATGGAGAGATAGCTGGGCTTCTCCCTCAATTTAGGCCTCAGGACAACAAAAAGGGGCTGGCTACCCTTAATTCAAACCCATAAGAAACATTGTCAAGATTTTCCCCTTCTACTTAAACTTATTTTCTATTATTTTCCAGTTTATTATTTTCTAAACGGGAAAATAATAGAAAATGAGGACTCCCTGTCAATTAACACCCCTAACAGCATAGAAAAGGCAGGGATTCTTTCAACTGAGACCATTAAAATGGCAGGGGAAGCAGAGTCCCTCCCAGTTTGAACACAAAAAATAAAGGAAAAGGAAGCTTTTTCCCTTTTCTCTAAACCCTTTTTCTCCTAATAACCTCTCTCCTTTCTGGGAGTGCTGTGGAGGGTCTGGGGGCCCTGGGGAGGGACTGACACAGTAAAAGGGGAAAGCTGAAAGCCCTCTCCTGGAACCCCACATGCTGCCTGGCCTGCTCAGATGCTGCCCCTTGGCAAAAGGGCTCTTCGCTTGGCATTTTCTCAAAGTGATGCTCCGTGCCGAGGTGGGTCTGGCTGCTCCCTAGTCCGTGCTGGATGCTCCGACCGTAGTTCCTGGAGGGACCCTTGGGATGCCCCTGTTAGCCCCTCTGGACTAGCAGCTCCCTGTGCGGGTGTGACTGGGTAACCCTCTGAAAGCAGCTGGTCACAGGGGGGCTGCTAGACCTTGGAGTGGGGCATGAGGTGAAGAAAGGTCCTGTGATGAGTTCCTTCCTCTGCACAGCCCTTCGTCTGCCCCTTAAACCATGGGCTGCCAGACTTTCCTTTCTAAGGAAATTAACCGTCTTTCCTCTCTGTGTGCCCGTGGCCGAAACTGCGATTCGGCCTCCAAAACTGCAGAGAACGATTTCTCACGGACCGCGGCTGCCGACGCCGAGAACTCTTGCCGCCCTTGGAGGGCCACGTGCCTCCTGCGAATGGACGTCGACGCGCAGCGGGGCTGAGTTTGGCTTTACGGGGAAGAGGGCCGGCGCGGGATTTCTCCGGGAGCAAAGCTGCCCCTGCCAAGAACTCGGGCTGCCCTGGCAGTGCCGAGCACTTCCTGCAAACTGGCGTCGGGAGATGTGGGGGGTGAGTTTTTCTGTGCAGAAGTTCTCCCAGACCAAAGCTGAGAGCATCTAACCCTAACCACAACAACTTAGCTGGGTCTAAAACTTACAACCTTTGGACTGGCAGCGTGGGACCCAACCCGCTGTGCCATTGCTGACCCCTTTCTAAAGCATTCCACTGCAGTCCTAAAACTCTGCCTTTTCGGAGGGTGTTTTCTCTGACCCTGACCGTAATCTTCCAAATATGCTAAAGACTCATAAAATGGCTTTGAAAAAGCCCCAACAATACCCTAAGTAGTCCCAGAAAACTCCCTTCCAAAATCCCCTAAATAGCTTTAAAAGTCCTGGAAAAAAAAACTCAAAAAGACATGCTCAGTCTCCAAACTCTACCTCTTGCTGTCTAGCCCACAGATGTCGTCCCTACCTTTTTGCAGTGGGTCTGTTGTCCTCTGAGGGTTCTGTCATTGTCCTACTGTGTGAGGGTTGCTGTCTGGTCTCGCTGTTAGGGTTGCTGTGTTGTGCTGCTGTTGGGGGAAAAGGCTGTTTTTAGGGGGGCTGCTTAGGCTGAGGTTAGGGCTGGGGTGAGGGGTGGTACAGTTGTACTGTGCACCCCTGATCTCCACTGGACTGTCCAGCCCTCAAGCCCTCTCCCTTTACCCCTCATCCGGTCCCTCTGCCCCCCAGCCCTCAGCTCCTGTGTGTCACCCTTGACCCCTCTCCTTTGCCCCTCAGCCCCCAGCTTCTCTGTGTCACCCTACAGCTGCCCCTGCCACCCTCAGCATCTCTGTGTGTCACCCGCTGTCCCCTCTCCCTGTTCCTCCCTCAGCTCCCAGCCTCTGTCACCCTCAGGCCCCCACAGTGCCCCTCGAGCTGCCCCTCAGCCTCCATGTGTTGTGCCATGAAAAGACCCTAAAAAAACCTAAAAATTCCCTGAAAGCCTCCTAATCTTCAAAATGTGCTAAAAACCCCATGAAAACCTAAAAACAGCCTCAGAATGCTGTTAGAATACACTGGAAATATCCTACTTTTAAAAAACCCCTAAAAATCCCCAAAGAACCTTTAGAAATCCCTAAATATACCCTAAATAGTCCAAAAAGAGCTCAAAAAATACCCCAAAATCTTTAAAATACCCTGATAAGATCCTAAATAACCTAAAAATTTCCTCAAAAACCCTAAAAATACCCTAACCCTAAAAAGTCCTCCACATACCCTCAATAGTCCTAAAAAAACCCCAAGAATACCCAAATCCCCCCCCAAACAATTCTTAAAAGTACTAAGAAAGTCCTTAAAATACCCTAACAAAATCTTTTAAAAGCCCTGAAAAAGCCCTAAAAGTATCCTAAACGTTACCAGAAAATTCCTGGAAAACTCCTCCAAAAAAGCCCTAAACTATCCTTTTAAAGCCATGAGAAAAACCCTAAAAAAAACCCCTAAAAAACTGCTCAGCACCCAACCCCTACCTGTCACTCTCTAGACCACAAACATCATTGCTACCTTTTTATTAGGGTTGCTGCCTGCAGCTGCTGGGAGAGTTCTGGGGATGTCCCAGCATTGGGGTTACTGCCTTGTGCTGCTGTTGGGGAAAACTGGGGTCCTAGGGGTGCTCTTTAGGGTGACCTTGGGGTTGGGTTGAGGGCTGCTGCCCCTGTACCCTAACCCTACCTGGTACCCTGTGTCTTTTGTACCCCTAACCCTCAGTGTGAGCTCTCCGTCTGTCAAGCCTCCCCCTCCTTGCCCCTCAGCCCGCAATGTCTGCGTGCCACCCCGAGACCTCTGACATTGTCCCTTGGCCCCCTGGCCTCCACCGTGCACTCTCCACCTGGTTAGGGGTGGTGTGAGGGGTGGTTCACCTGTCACCCTCAAGCAGCCCCCACTTTGCCCCTCAAGGCATCTGCTTCCCCTCACTCTCTTCTTGTCACCCTCAAGTTCCCCACTCCCAGCCTCTCAGCATCTCTGTGCCACCCTGGAGCCCCCCAGTTGCTCCTAAAGCCCCCTTCTGCCTCTCAGCTCCCCCCATCCTCTGTGTCACTCTCCAGCCCCCTCCCCTCAGCCTGCAGCCCCCTGTGACACCCTGCAGCGCACAGACGTTGTCCCTGCCTGTCTCGCTTGGGTGTTGTCCTGCTGCGAGAGCTGCGCCATCCTACGAGGGTTCGGGCTCCTGCGTGCTGCTGCAGGGGACTCACGGGTGGGCGGTGGGTGAAATAACGGATGGAGCGGGAAGTGTGGTGGGACGGGTTAAGAGCGGAGTGAGGGATGGAGCAAGGGCGGGCTGGAAAATAGAGTAGGGTTAGGGGTGGAGAAAGGGACGCAGCAGCAGGGGGCTGAGGTGAGGAGGTGAGTGTTAGGAGGAAGCGTAACTCCGTAACTCCAAGACCGAGTCTGCAGCCAACGAGAACTCTGAGTGACCTGGGAGCGGTGAACGTCTTCGGCAAACTGATGTAAGGAAACTGGGGTGATGAGTTTAGTTTCCCTTGGAAAAGGGATGGCATCTGTGTCCGTGGGCCTGCACCCTGCCCGGGACCTTTGATCTCGAGTGGGCTGCCACCTCCTAAAATTCCAAACATTGCAGGTTGGAACAGGGGGTTGGAAATTTTACTCGGGGTAGAAACCAATTTTGGATTTAGCTGAAGTCTGCTGGTGAAACTTGTGTAGTCTGTTAATTGGTGTGCTTGCAAAAAGGCCTGCAGAGAGAACAAAGGAAGTTCGAGGCTACTGTTGGAAAAAGTGAATCTGGGTTACGACCGAGTGCACGGCCTCGTCCCTGTGTGAGTAAAAGTTTGAGGTTTTGCTGGCAGTGTCACCGAGTGCTAAGGGGTCCCCTGGTCGATAGGGCAACTTGGGAGGGTTTGCTTCAGGCTTTGCTTGTGAAAGGTGTGAGAAAAGCAAGCAGCTCTGAAGCAGATGAGCCCCCTCTTGCCTGTTGAAGTGTTGGATAAAGCAAAGATAAACCTCAAGGTCCCTTCCCACCCAAACCATTCCGTGATTCTTTGCCCTGGAGGCCAGGGTGCACCTGTCACCGCATTTCTCTTCACAGAGAAAAGCAAGGTACAATTCTTCCCAAGAATATTTCTGGGATTCACATTCTCTGAACCTCAGAGGAAGGAAAAACAATTCTTATCTCATTTGCTGTGCCTCTGTTTGTGCTGAAGTAGAATGCAACGTGGAGATTGTTCACCCAAAGTGATGGTGTTTTGTTTCCTTGGCCTGTCGGGGCCAAGTGTGTGTGTGTGTCGGGTCTGTTGGGTGACAGTAACGAGTAGTGTGTGGTGTGTGCAGGGTTGAGTACTTGGCAGATTCAGTTTAGATGTAATGTAATATACTATAATAAAGTAATTAATTAGCCTTCTGATAAGGCAGAATGCAGATTGGAAATATTTGCACATATGATATTAAAGGACACATGAACCACCTTTCTGTGAGACAAAGACACAAGACTTGGCCCATCCCTAACTTAGGACACAGCTAAAAAATAATATATAATTTTTAATCTATTTTTGAATAACTCTCTAAAACTAATGGCAGATGATATAGCTATTTTATCTGGCAAGCTTCCGTGCAAAATTTCCTGCTGATGCTGGCTCAGACAGATGGAGATTTGGGAGGAGTGGGAAGAACAAAGTGCCACAGGGCTTTATTGGATAAGCGTTGATAGGTTTCTGCAAGCTTCTATTACAAGGTTGATGAACCTTGTGTTTGTTAACTTCAGTTTTGCTCAGCCAGCGTTTTAACCCTGCTTTATCTCCTGTGGTCCAGATGACACATTCACACATCTTTAGAAAATTCAGTGGGATGGTCTTCAAACATGTGACTTTGCAGCAGTGAGGGCAGAAACTTGATGGTTTTACCTCAATCTATAGTTTTTCAATATTGCTATAGAAAGTGCTTTTCTGTGAAATGGCTACTTTGGTTAGATCATGCAAATTGAGTGCTGGCTACTTCCATAAGTTGAAGAGTAAGAATAACTCAGGAATGTTTCATCATTTGTCTCTGCACTGGTCAGAAATGGTAATTTGAACACCAATCTGTAGAAATTTAGCAAAAGAAGTTGGAATACTCGGAGGATAAAAATAGAAAAAAATGCTTTGGAAGGATTTTTCCTTGCTAGTGAGTCAGTTTCTACCTGTAGGAGCATCGGGGGGTAGCACGGTCGGGACGAGTGATCTCTGAAGCCGGGTCGTGGAACTTGGGGTTTATTGCAAAGGGCCCGGGGGCAGGGGCCTTTTGGAACTTGGGGTTTATTGCAAAAGGGCCTGGGTGCAGGGGCCTGCTGGGAGCTGCCAGCCACAGCTCAGAGCAGGCCTGAGAGAAGAGAGGGGTTGAGACGATGAGAGGGTAAGAGCGTAAAAAGGTAAGAGAGCAAAAGCATAAGAGTAAAAAGGGGTAAGTGAGTAAAAGGTCAAGAGAGTGAAGTTCCCATTACAATATAATAAATCATCTTCTGTGTTGAATATTCTACTTCTCACTAACCAATCTAGTACAATACACAAATGCTATAGCATTTCCATACGGCCTATAAGAATCACCTCATTACCATACTGTGTTACATTTTAAACCCTAAAAGCTCCTCTTTGGACCCCTTCTGCCAAGCTAGTAGGGTCTGCTCGGCCCCTTGGAGCTGTCTGCAGGCAGAAGGTGTTGTTTCATCAAAGGGGATTACCTTCAGCTGGCCACACCGTTGTTTTCCTGTTGTTCAGTAACTGAGGGATCTCAAAGCTCGCTTTCATTTCAATCTTGCTTATAGAAATATTACCTCATCCATTCCCGTTTGTTCCCCCACTCGTTCGCGGCTGCCCCAGCCTCTGTGTCGGCTCCGGCACAGTCCGTCTGTCCCGGTCCGTCTGTCCCGGTCCCGGCCGCCTGGCCCGCGGCCGCTCCGCTGGCCGTGCCGGCGCAAGGGGCGGGGGGTCCATCCTGCCGTGTGCACCGTGGGTACCGCGCTGACCGCACCGAGGGGGGGTCCCGTCTGTCCCATCCCCGGCTGCCCTGACTCTGCTCGGCTCCCGCCGCTGCAGCCGGGGTCAGTCGCCGGTTTTGTCTCTGCCGGATCAGCCGCCGTGAGCCATGTGGGGCCGATCCACGCTGCAGCTCGGTCTGCACCGGAACAGCCCCTGGGACGATCCCGGCTGCAGACCCCGCCTTTGGAGGACCTAGACCCTGAGCTGTGCCGAGCCCCTCGGGCGATCCCGGCTGCAGACCCCGCCTTTGGAGCATCGAGACCGTGAGCTGTGCCGAGTTCCCCCGTCCTGCCCTGAGCTCCCTTCCCTTGGTAACCACAGCTCCGGCTGCTCAGCGGAACTCTCTAAAGGAATCACCTTATCGAAACACTAAAAGTTCTGGTAAAAGAAAGCCCTCTCCTGATTCATCCTAAAAATACGGGAGAAAAGCTATAGAAGATAAAAATCCAAAAAGAATGGGATAAAGGGATTGGTCTATTTCCATTAAAAGAGGTTCCCATAGGAGGGGGCGGACCAGGGTTTGTGAATGCTCCTTTGACTTCGTCTGAGGTCTGAAATTTTAAGAAATAAATAAAAGGGATATTTGGAGGATCCCATAGGCATAGCTGAACAATTAGACCAATTTTTAGGTCCAAACATTTATATTTGAGAAGAGATGAGGTCTGTAATGAAAATAATATTTTTCTCAGGAAGAAAGGCAATCAGAGCAGCTGAAATAAAAGCTTAGGAAAAAAGATAATCTGTGGGGACCCCCAGAGAAGACAAAATGCCAACTGTACCTCCTGAGTGGGGTAAAAATAATAAGGAGGGGAGTAAACACATGAATAATTATCGTAATTACATAATCAAAGGAATAAATGAGACAGCATATCAAAGGCGAAATGCAGGAAAAAAAAAAGTTTTTAAGGGACAGCTTTTAGAGGGGAAAGAAGAAACTTCAGCTAAATAGATAAACCAACTTAAGAGAAATAGGAAAATGGTCCTAAGTAAGCAGAAGATCTGAAAATCTTTAAAGAGATGGGCACAGAGGAGGAATAGGGAGGTCATAAGCTCTAATTTTTTGGGGGGGACAAATACCATCTGGAGCCTGTGATAACTTTAAAAGTGGGTCCCCAAGAAGAAGAACTGGAATTTGTAATAGACACAGGGGCAGAGAGAACCTGCCTGTTAAATATTCCAAAAAGTTATAGTGTGAGCAAACATATAGTGAAAGTAACAGGGGCAAAAAGAGAAAGTTTTACATTGCTGCTCATTAAAGATGTAGTAATTGACAGAAGAAACTAGAATTTGGATGGGAGATGTCTTATTGGTCCCAGGGGCAGGTAGCAATTTATTGGGAAGAGTCTTACAAGTGCAATTAAGAATAGGAGTTATATCAGAAAATGGGAAAATGACAGCTAGAGTTTTAAAATTAGGCCAAGAGGATGAAGAAAAAAAAAATCAACAAAGAAGTTTGAGCTGGAGAAGGAAATAGGGGAGGATTAAATATTGACCCCATAAGGGTTACAATTGAGAGACGAGATTGTCCCGTACATGTACGTCAGTATCCTGTATCTTTAGAAGGACGGGAAGATTTGAAGCCAGTCATGAAAGGACTAATAAAGGATGGGGCATTAGAACCTTGTATGTTTCCTCATAATATCCCTTTTCCCCCAGTAAAGTCTGATGGCAGTTATAGACTAGTATAAGATTAAAGGGAGGTTAATAAAAGAACTCAGACTCACTACCCAGTGGTAAAATATCTTAGACACTTAATAAATAAAAGTAGCTAGAAAACCAACCATGAGAAAATTGCAAGAATTTTATTCATTCTCCCTCCCTCTTCAAAGAGAGAGATCAGAAAATTACCTAGATTATTGAAATATTATAGATTATAGATTGATGGGTACGCACAAGTAGCAAAATTCATGTATGAAAAAAATTGACAGAAGGAGATGATGTAAAACAGACCAAAGAAGATATTGTTAAATTAAAAGAGTTAAGTTAAAACTAGCCTAAGTACCAGCTTTAAGCTTACCTTTGTTAGAAAAATCCTTTATCATTGATACATAAATACAGAAAATGGAGTACCTCATAAAATTTTAATTCAAGAGTAAGGAAGAGTAAAAAAGTATCTAGTAGCTTATATATCAAAGATGTTACACTCAGTAAGCCACAGCTAGCCAGTAGGTATTTAACAGCGACTGCAATCCTAGTAAAAGAAAGTTGTAAGCCTACTTTTGGAAGTAATTTAGTTAGGTTCACCTCGTACCATCTGAGGTCTGTTGAATTAAAAAAAAAAAAAAAAAAACAAAACAGGTAAGAAGAGAAGAAAGAGAAGTTGAAGTAGGGAGGTGGTTAGCAAACTCTGAGATGTTAGAATGTGAAGTGATGACATTTTGGTGCTAGAAGAGAGCAGAAGTGTGAATGTGGGGTTTTTGCATGAAAGGCAGGGAAGTGTCTTAACACACAATTGTTAGGAGGTTATTCAATGCTGAACTGAGGTCCAGAAAGGGTTTAGCAGAACAGGCCCTCCTTGAAGGGAAAAGAGGATAAGTTGACTAGAGAAAGGAAAAGAATGTCAGGAGCACCTGGGGACGCCAAGTTTGGGGTTGTCAAGGTTGGGAGGTGTCTGACCGCTCCCTACGAGCGGCAGGGTCTCGGGGGCTGCGGCAGGCACCGATCCATGGAGGTGACCCGGCGGCGGTGCTGGCAGCAGGGGACACACGGGTTTGCCGGGCAGGAGCGGGCTGGCTCCGTGGCGGAACTGCCAGGGGGGCTCCCAGACTGCCGGGGTCCCGAGTCGAGGATGGCAGCGTCGGCCCCGGTAAGTGGGCCGAGAGAGAGAAGGAAAGAGAAAGAGAGAGAAGGAGAAAGAGAGAGGGCAAAAGGGACCCAAGGCTGCCCCCAGGGTCCCCATGCCCGTGGCTGTTCTCCCCTGCTCCGGCCCTGCAGCGAAGTGGCAGCACGGCATTGACAGCAAGGCCGTGAAAAGAGCGGGAGGGGGCTAGCACTAAAAGATAAAATCAAAGCAGAGATTGCTGACTCTCCAAACCTCACAAAGTGGTTTGTTTTTCTTAAGTAAGAAGATTTTTGGTCTTTTCTTTTGTATGTTTTGTTTGCTGTTAAAAAGAAGTTTTTTGGTTTTTGTTTTTTTTTCCTGAAGAATGGGTTTGTAAGGCTAAAACAATTAAATGCTGCCCAAAAAGTAAAAAGCAATAGATGTGATACATCTAGTGTTAAAATTGGTCTAGCTTTTCTTATTTAACTAACTGTAACTCACAAAAAGAAGAATTTGCCTCTGCAGCTATTAGCACAGCTGGATAGAAGAAGAAGAGGCTGCTGTGGAAAAAGCTTTTAGCTAAACCCAGAAAGTTTGGAAGAAAAGTGAATGGTAAAAGTTAATGCAGTATTACCTTACTTTTATTACTATGCTATTAAGAAGTCCTATCCAGGTACTACCGAAGCAACAATCAGAATCACGGAAAAAGGGTGAATTCATGCCAGCAGAATCAATGGACTATCACATTTAAACCGGGTGATACCAAACTGACTTTCCAATGGGGACTGAGCGGTAATAGTTTGGAAAAAGCAAAATGATCCAAGAAATGTACAAAGAATAACACTGAATTCAGAAGTAAGACAATGCTTATACCACTGGTTTCAAGCACGGCCTGAATAAAACATCTCCTTAGGGGAGGAATACTCCAGATAGAAGGATCAAGACTGTTTTTGTGTTCCGACCTTAGCCTGAGAATTGTACAGGGGAGAAGGGGAATTACCATTTCCATCAGTAAACTTTATTTGATTCATTCCAATACTGGACATGCTAGCTGGGTTATAAGTAAATGCTTGAATTGTGAGAATAATTAGTATTGTAGTTCACAACATTTATGCTCTTATTGCAAAAAGTGTTAAAGTAATAACTTAGCTTTGTGGATGGGAATTATTACTGCCTGTTGAATGAGAGATACCTGAAGAATGGTAAGAGACCACAGTTAAAGGGTGTCCAAACCAATTTGCCTGGAAATTAGTTAAGAGAAAGTGACAAGGAAATAGAGGGCAAGACCAGATTGGCCTCTGTATTTCATCACCGAGAAGATCAAATACACCTGCTGTGGGTTGCAACCTCACAGGCCTGGGAGATGGGAGTATAAGCCATACTGGACCTCTGTTATTCCTGCTTCTGGCACTCATTTGTTCTCTTTTCCCTTTCGGGATACCAGCAAGATTGTGTCACAAATGCTGCAGAAAGCATCACGTGGAAAGATACCAAAGTTCCTCTTTAATTACACACACCTATGTCAACAGCCACTGTTATAACCCATCCAAATTAAGAACCTGTAGGCAAAATGGAGTAAATTATTGGATTACAAGAAACTTAGGAAAAAGTGGTAATAGATTTGGAATTGAATATCCAAAAGGAGAGAGATGGATTTGTTTTACATTTAATCTTGAAGATAGGGTTCGAGATTTGGTAAAAAAACAAATAATAAACAAAAAGGTAAAACCAGCACAGCAACTTAACTCTGTATTGACCCCAAATTATCTATTGAGTCGTATTACAAGACTCCAAGCAGTTATAGAAATGATAGCAAATGGAGCTGCCCAGGCATTGGAGTTAATATCAAGTCAGCTAAGCCAAACAAAAACTGTAGGGTATCAGAATAGGTTGGCTTTAGACTATTTATTGGCCAAAGAAGGGGGTGTTTGTGGAAAGTTTAATATATCAAATTGTTGAAAATTGATGACCACAGAAAAGTTATTCTAGAAAAAGCAAAAGAAATCAAAGAAGAAAAAAATATATATGCATATAATAATCCAGGTACCGGTCCAAAAATTAGATAACAATGTTAAAACCTAGCTGGCAGGGTAATGTATTAGAAGAAATTAAGGTCTTTCATTTTATGTGTTGCAACTATTTTTATATTTCTTCCTTGTGTAATCCCCTGTTTTATTTTGCCCGCATAGTCCAGAAGATGCAAGTAGATAAGAAATACTGCTCAAGCCAAAGGATTTACAAAGAATAAGAGTGGGGATTGTGAAAAATGCGTGTATTTTATGATTGGCTTTTTGGAAATATTAAAATTAATATTATATGTGTTGTGTTAGAAAGTAATGCTGTATTAACTCTCTTAAGTAGTGTGTTAAATATAGTTTTAGGTTACAAAAACTGTTAAAATAGAAACGATGCTATGTAAGATACTTTTTTTAAAGAAAGGACTTGCAGCAAGATAGCAGCCACAGGACACCTAAATCTTTCAGAGAAAAAGAATTTATTGCCCTCTTATCAGAAGAAACGAACTTCTTCCTGCCTCCAAGGCACCGTTAGGATTAGAAGGAAGAAGTGGATGATGACCAGACAGAATCCTGTATTTGAATGGAATTTATGCACCATGTATGAAGTGTATGAATATGCAACAGGCTATGGCTTTTAAAGGTTAATCCTTTGTTAACGGGGGTCCTTTTTCGGGCTCATGCTGCCCAGAAAAAGGTACCCGGACGTCCGTAACTCTTTGTTTTTGTTGTCTCATATTGTCCTAATTCAAATTGTCCAAATTATTATTACTCTAATTGTATTACTGTTTTTATAACCATTTTATTACTATTAAACTTTCAAAATTTTAAAAGCAAGTGATTGGCATTTTTCACACCAATCTGTTAGTTGAAAATTATCAAAAGATTTTTGTGAGTTTTCTAATTTTGGCATTAATGCTGGCGAATTTTCAGGGTTTACTGTCTAATTTTGGGTCAAGAAATCTGTCCCAAACACTGAGGGGACTCTGGTGCTATTTGGGAACAGTTCTTTTTCAAAATTCTTTTGTGTTGGGATCAAAGGGCTGGCATTTGCAGGGGCAAAATAATTCTCTGTCTGTCCTGTATTTATTAAAGCAGCTGTCATATTCCAGCCTCCTCCTCCTCCTCCTCGTCGCACGGTTTGTGTGCATGGATGTGGCTGTGCAGACGAATCGTGACACAAAGTAGTCCCACTGGGTGCTAGGAGTGTGGAAGGCGAAAGCACGGAGGCACATCAGGTCTCGGTTGTACACAGTTACGCGCGGCACTGCGGAGGGATCTCTCGGTGCCCGGCAGAAGGAGAGACGCAGAAGGATACATGCAAGGCGCTGCAGTTTTCGCCTGCTGTGGTGCCGTGTATAGACACAGTGGCGGCAGAAGTGGCGTGACAGGGCACAGGGATGCCGGCTGTGGCCGGACAGCGGCACGCAGCGGCTCGGAACCAGGACCGGGCTGTGCCAAAGCTGCGGCGAAAGCAGTGGTGGGTGGCAGCGGGCCGTGGAGATAGAACTGCGCATGCGTGCGGCTGATCCCTGAAGCAGCGCTGTGGTTCGATGAGTCGGCGCAGAGTGATATCATTGGTGCTGGGGTTGTAGCAACTGCGCATGCATGGGTTCCGTCACTACTGCAGCGCAGGCAGTCATCATGGCGGCGGGCGGGCCAGGGGGTGTGGGAGGCGGCGGAGCTGCGGGAACGGGAACGGGGCTGCGGCTGCAGCCGTGGAAGGCAATGCCGGGACGTCCGTGGTTGTAGGAGGCGGCAGAGCCACACCATCCAGCAGCTCTGTAGCGGGAGGGTGCGGTGGGGAAGGCGCAGCTCGGCCCGCCATGCAGCGGCGGCGGCAGGAGAGGGGAAGCGACCACGGGCGGCGCTGACGGGAGGCTGGGCTGGAGCGCCGCAGCGCCGGCACGGGGTGGCTTGGGCGCCCCGGTAAGACAGTCATTAAAACACCCTAAAAATTATTTTAAAAGCCCTAAAGGTATCCTAAACATTTCCAGAGAATTCCTAAAAACTCCTGAAAAAAACACCTTAAAGTATCCTTAAAAATCCCTGAAAAATCACCTGAAAGACCGTAAAAAACTGTTTAACCCCTACCTGTAACACTGTGGCCTCCAAACATCATCTCTTACCTATTAATCGGGATAACTGCAAGGCCCTCAAACACCACCACAATCACCAGCTTGAGTTGGTCTGGACAGCACCAAATAAAATAAAATAAAAAGCTTTATACATAGAAAAATTAAAAATAAAAATGAAATAAAAAATTAAAAAAAATAAAAAGCTTTAAAAATAGAAAAAACAAAACTAAAAATTAAATAATAAAAAAATGCTTTAAAAATGGAAAAATCAAAAATAAAAATTAAATAAAAAATAAAATTAAAAAAATAAAAAGCTTTAAAAATAGAAAAACCAAAACTAAAAATTAAATAAAAAAAAATTAAAAAAATAAAAAGCTTTAAAAATAGAAAAATCAAAAATAAAAATTAAAAAAAAATTAAAATCAAAAAATAAAATAAATGCTTTAAAAATAGAAAAATTAAAAGTAAAAATTAAATAAAAAATAAAATTAAAAAATAAAAAGCTTTAAAAATAGAAAAATCAAAAATAAAAATTAAATAAAAAATAAAAAATAAAATAAAAGCTTTAAAAATAAAAAGATCAAAACTAAAACAAAAAAAAATTAAATGCTTTAAAAATAGAAAAATTAAAACTAAAAATTAAAGATAAAAATAAAATTAAAAAAATAAAAAGCTTTAAAAATACAGAAATCAAAAATAAAAATTAAATGAAAAAAATAAAATAAAAGCTTTAAAAGCAAAAAAATCAAAACTAAAAATTAAATAAAATTAAAAAAATAAAAAAGCTGTAAAAGTAGAAAAATTAAAAATAAATATTAAATAAAAATAAAATTAAAAAATAAAATTAATTAAAAAATAATGAAAAACCAAATAAAATCCGTAAAGTGCTGTAAAGTACTGTTAAAGTTCCATAAAAGGTAGTGCCATAAAGCGCGACAACCGGGCTTTACGACACCTTTTGCGACAGCCGCGCTTTACAGCAACTTTTGCAACAGTCGCGCTTTATGGCATTACCCTTTATGGAACTTTTATGGTACTTTACAGCACTTTACGGTTTTTATTTTGTTTTTCATCTATTTTAATTTTTTTTTTTAATTTTATTTTTTCCTTAATGTTTATTTTTAATTTTTCAAGCTTTTATTTAATTTTTCTAATTCTATTTTTTACTTATTATTTTTAATTTTTCTATTTTTAAAGCTTTTTATTTTATTTTTTAAATTTTATTTTTATTTAATTTTTAATTTTTCTATTTTTAAAGCTTTTATTTTTTTATTTTTATTTAATTTTTTAAAAATGTTTCTACTTTTAGAGCTTTAATTTTATTTTTTAATTTTATTTTTATTTTTCAATTTTTAAAACATTTATTTTTCTAGTTATATTTTTGATTAAATTTTTATTTTTAATTTTTCTATTTATAAAGCATTTTTTTTTTGATTAAATTTTTATTTTTCTATTTTTAAAGTTTTTATTTTTTTTTTATTTAGTGCTGCCCAGACCAACTCAAGCTGGTGATTGTGGTGGTGTGTGAGGGTCTTACATTACGACACTACCTTTTGTGGAATTCTTACAGCACTTTACAGTTTTTATTTTGTTTTTCATTTATTTTAAATTAATTTGGTTTTTTTACTTTTATTTAATTTTTATTTTTAATTTTTCTATTTTTAAAGCATTTTTATTTTATTTTCTTAATTTTATTTTTTATTTACTTATTATTTTTAATTTTTCTATATTTAACATTTTTTTTATTTACTTACTATTTTTAATTTTTATATTTCTAAAGACTTTTATTTTATTTTTTTTAAGTTTAAATTTTTCTATTTTTAAAGCATTTATTTTTTTATTTTTACTTTTTATTTAATTTTTATTTTTAATTTTTTTTATTTTTAGAGCTTTAATTTTATTTTTTAATTTTATTTTTTATTTTTCTATTTTTAAAGCTTTTATTTTTCTAATTTTATTTTTTATTTATTTCTTATTTTTAACTTTTCTATTTTTAAAGCATTTATTTTATTTTTTAATTTTAATTTTTATTTTTCTATTTTTAAAGCTTTTATTTTATTTTTCTTATTTTATTTTTTATTTTTAATTTTTAATTTTTCTATTTTTAAAGTTTTTACTTAATTTTTTAATTTTTTTATTTTTCTATTTTTAAAGCTTTTATTTTATTTTTCTTATTTTATTTTTTATTTATTTTTTATTTTTAATTACTCTATTTTTAAAGCTTTTATTTAATTTTTTAATTGTATTTTTTATTTTTAATTTTTCTATTTTTAAAGGTTTTTATTTTTTTTTATTTAGTGCTGCCCAGACAAACTCAAGCTGGTGATTGTGGTGGTGTTTGAGGGTCTTGCATTACGGCACTACCTTTTATGGAACTCTTACAGCACTTTACAGCACTTTACAGTTTTTATTTTGTTTTTCATTTATTTTAAATTAATTTGCTTTTTTTACTTTTATTTAATTTTTATTTTTAATTTTTCTATTTTTAAAGCATTTTATTACATTTTATTTGGTGCTGCCCAAACCTGCTGTAGTGCATTTTTATACTTTATAATACTTTGAAGTCATTTTGTTTTGTATCCCCATATTTTTCCCAAATGGTTTATCCCAAACTGTACCCCCCTCCTTCTACCTGTGTTATCCCTCTCCCGGGATGAGATCATCCCCAAACCCCCACCCTGGCTCTCTGTCAATGACTCAGCCTCCCATCCCCTCCATGCAGAAGTTTCGTACAAGTCATCCAGTGATTAGCCAGAGGCCAGGGGTCAGCCCCCCAAGCCTTGCCCCATACGCTGTCCTGTATGTCTATGCCCCAGCATCCATCCCTTAGGGTCATTTATTGGTTGGTAAAATGTTATCTACTTTCGGTTTCCACCTCCCTTTAAATGTAACCTTGGCACATCTCCCTGGGGCTCTTGGCAGGAGGCCCCTGAGGTGCAGGAGCTCCTTTGGGACTCCTAATAAAACCTTGGATTAACCCCTGCTAAGAGTCGGCCCTTTATCATCTACCGATGTCTCTGGTGTCTCTTGTGCTGCACAGGGGCCCAGCCCAGGTGCCCTCAGCACCCTCGGGGCACAGAGAGTGTCTCCCCGCTCTCGGCCGTGTCAGGGCTGCCCCCCAGTGTCTGCCGACTCGGGACCGGCCGAGGGTTACTGGGAGGCTCGCACAAACCCGCTCGGCTGCTGATTGTGGCGGTGTTTGAGGGTCCCCAGGACGAGGGAAGAGACGAGAATCTTGACTCCACCTCTCAGAAGGCTGAAATATTATTTTATGATCTCTATTATATTAAAAGAAAATGAGATAGTAAAACTATACTAAAAGAGCAAGGAGACATCAGAAAGCTGGAAAGGAATGAATAATAAAAACCTGGGACTGCTCACAGCCCCGACGCAGCTGGACCATGATTGGTCATCAAGTAGACACTGCACAGGAGACTAATCCAAGATGCCCCTGTTGCTAAACTATCTCCAGCCCACACTCCACAGCCAGCAGATCGTAATTGGTTCCATTTCTGTTCTGAGGCTTCTCAGGAGAAAAATCCCAGCAAAAGCATTTTCATCAAACACGTCAGTGCCAGGTGATGGCACAGGCAGCATCGGCTGGCCGAGGTCACTGTGTCATCCCTGCCAGCCCAGGTGTCACAGCAAGGAGGAGAGTTCACCCTGTGCTCACCCTGCAATACAGAGCAATACAACACAACACACATATTAACACAAGATGATAACCTTTTTCTATTTTCATTACATGTGGATTTATTGTTATAGGAAACCCAAATCAACAAAAGCACACAAAAAACACCACTCATCTACCATTAACACCCCCTTCAGATGACACACGAAGTCACCATCCCTCTCATCACAACTGCTAAATTACACCCCAGCAATCATTGGTCCTCGGGAACGTGGTTCCCGGGAGCCTCAAAAAAATCCTCCTGCTTGACGAAAACCCCGGTCCCTGGACAGTCCGCGCCCAAACTCTGGTGATGAACGTCACCTCACAGACCGACCAGGACCAAGGAAAAAAAAAACAGCCGGAGGGGGGGGAAACCCAGCTGGGGATTTTTTATTCTAAATTTAAAAATGAGTTGAAAAACTTGAAAAGCAAAAGTCACACACACAAGGTTAAATCCAGTAATCCAGTCGGCATGCGCTGACACATGCAGAGATGAGCAGACGCAGACAGACACAGACACGTGCTCCCACACATGCTCACACGCTCTTCCCACTTACACACTCGCTGCAGCCCTTACTCGAGACGCTGAAGAACGTGCTGCGACACATCATCTGGCTGTGCTCCTTGACGTCAGTTGGTAGGTTCTGGGGAAATCGGTAGCCTCGGGGACCTGTGAGACGACAGGAAGCGGTCAACGAGTGGCTATCTGACAGCTAGGACTTGTCTCCACTCTGAACCAATAAGTTTTCTACCCAAAATCCCATAAAAGACAGATGAACAGTAAAGTTTTTATAACTCTTCTACCTAACTGTGACTACGTGCCCAGGCAGGGCAGCTCCAACCATAAGTGGTACAATATAAGTACACACAACAATGTAAGTCGATGCATACAGTGCAAGTGTACATAGAGGGTAGGTACATACAGTATAAGCCAGCACAGGTACACACAATATAAGCCAGGACTTGAGATAACTCGCTGGAAGATGAATTCTTGAGTCCTATACCCTTCAGAAGATGGAACCTATAGAAGTACTGCAGTCACATGAGGAGGGTGCAAGACACTCCCTCTAGCAGTCCAAGAGAATGGCATGGAACAAAAGGCACTACCAAAGCTGGTAGTGAGAAGGAAGATGGATGAGAACATCTTGTCCGTTTGAGACATTCCTGTCTCAAAGAGTAAAAATGTAAAGATGCCAGAATAAGGGATATCCAGAAAGGAACGTGAGTAGAATACGGCCTATATGGCACAGAATAGTGCTGATAAAGCATCGAGACGTAACAAAGGCCTATGACGTGGAAGACAACGGACACAGACACGGACAACATAGACACGGACAACATAGACACAGGTGACATAACACAGAGACAAGTGGCAACTGCCTGGCACTGTCCCCTTAGGCACCCGAGATGCCTAGCGCAAGATGTGCCAGAGGCTGATGATGCCAAAGGAGAGGAAGCCCTATGACGATAGCACGTGATAATGAAATGTAACTCGTTAAAAGAAGTTAGTGCCACAGCAGTTAAGAGGATGCTCGAGAGGCTCAGCAAGCCTAGAGAAGGAAGCCGACGGCCAGGTGACCGTGGCTATAGCTCCGGACGTGAAGGCGAGCTCCTCGGGGGAAAGATCCGTAACGATGTCAGGCCGAGGAAGGCAGACGACGCAAAGTTCACGAGAATCCTGAGATGGGTCGGAACTGCCCTGCCCAGCAAAGGCTCTGGTCAGGCTGAGGAGAAACCCTCTCCCTTTTCTTCCAGAGAGCCGGTCCCACTACAGACCTCTCTGCTAAACTGACATCAAATTGCCCTCTGTGATAGTAAAGGTTTTTCCCCTTCTCCAAACCACTGGCCCCGACACTCAGCTTTTGGAAAAGGAGCAGACAAAATCCATCCTCGGTCGGACGTGGATGTTGAAACATGCTCCGTGTGTGCCTCGGTGCTGTCGTTTCCAACCTTTGGCTACGAGGCTCCTCAGGGTACCTAAGACAAAACAGAAAAGGTGACTATTGCCATCAAAAACAGTAATCCCCGGGGCTCCTCCGCACCCCTGCCCCGGCTCACCTCAAATCTTGATTTGACTCCAGAGGGTGCCCAGAAGATACCTGCAAAAAGAATAGGTACACACTTAGCATGCTGCTGTGTAACACTCACCTATGGGTCAGCCTGCCTAAACACCGACTCACCTGCCCTCCTCTGTTCCTTGGCGTGCCTAGGGCAGCGACAGCACCTGCAAAGAAACAAAGCAGAAAAGCATGCTGAGACACTGCGAAAACACAACCTCCCAAATCTGACAAGGATGCCACACTGATACCTTAAGCTGCACACACCTGGAATGGGCATGCCCGGCCAGGATAGATGGCAAGTGGACCACCTAAAATAAAAAGTGGAGATGCTAAGAGCTGCACCAGAAACTGAGACCTCAGCAATAACAACTGCTTCTGTACACTACTCAATGCTCACCTCGCCCACTCGGCCTTGACTGCTGCTCTCAGCCTTGACTTCCTAAAAAGAGAGACAAAGAAGTCTGCTCTAACAGCCATCATTTATGCTCTCTCTACAGAGACAAACAGTAACTGACCTGCTCGGGGGAATCCCCTCACCCGGGATGAGGGGCTCTGCCCTGGATTTCATCCTTCTGCACCTGAAAGAAAGGACAAAAATCAAAGAGCTGCAGGATAACTTAAGAGCTCCAGACATCTTGTGCCCATCTACAAATCCCACCTAGAGTCCAACGACACCCCACATTACAAACATCAAGTCCCCGGGACTTCTCCTATTGCACCAGGCTATGCAGCAAGGCAGAGCAGCTCCAGCACAAATGTGTGCAGACACCCGTGACACAGGACAGGACAAACAACGGGGACACAACAGGAACAGAAATCTCTGGGTAAGGAAAATGACAGCGAGCACCGAGAGGACGCAAAATTAGAAGACTGAGGGGAAACTGATGGCGGGCTGATGAAGTTCAGAGAACCCTGGAGGAAGAAGATGCTAACTGAATGATTTATTCCAAGAACTGCAAAGATGGATGCCCAAGAATCCTACGGTCAGAAGCCTCTACCTGTCCCCACATTCTTACAAGTCCTAATCCATCATAACAGAACCTTGCAGGGTGCAGCTGTCCATACAGCTCAGAACAAGACCTGAAAAGACATCTGACCAGATGCTTCAAAAAAGAGTTGCCATTCTGATACCTGTCTGAGCTGCCGAGTTAAAAGTTCCATGGCATCGATGCCAGGGCAAGGAACGCTGACAGTACAGATACTAAGACTGGTGCCAAGGTTTCTGACAGGCCCCGCAAAGGGCTATGATAAAAGACATGAGATATCCAACAACACATAATACACAAAAGACAAGTGACACAATACACACTGGGACTGCTCTGCCCTGCGCACCACAGCACTGTGATCAAAAGTGAGATTTTGCTTTTATGGGGCCTAAGGGGCCACTTCATGGACACTCCTCACCTCCAAAGCGGACTCAAATCCCCCCCTCCCAGTATTTCCCAAACCAGCACCCTGCTTTCATCCCCCCTGGGGGTCGTGGCCCTCTACTTCTCTCGCAGACATCTGGGGATGCCGGTCTCAGGTGCAAAGAAAGGCCACCTCGTCAGCTGGGAAGGTCCTGCTGGCACCGGGCTGGTGTCTCTTAGACAGCTGTATTAAAGAGAACCAAACATCAATGCCTGATCGTGGCACCACATCGGCCAAAACCCCACAAGTCTGCTACTCACCGTGCTCCTAAGAACGCTCAGCTGCTCGGGCCGCACGCTTTGGGCACGCTCAGAGACCTAGGCCGTCGCCACAGGGGACGCCTGGGTTCAGAGGAGATGAGGTGATTTGGCACGGCTGAAACCTGAGTGGACCCTCGCTCCTCCCCCCTACTTCCCTGACTCACCACAACTCCTCAGCACTTGCTGGAGGCCACCTGGATGGCACCTTTAAATAGAAAAGTTCAGGGCTTCATCACCAAGTCCTGTAATGCATCCACAGGGCTCACATTTGCAGGAAACCCGGAGCATCGGCCGGCTGGTGACTGGGGCTTGGCATACTCCGAGTGGATTGCCTAAAGTGCACAAACGAGAACGGAAGCTTAGAGCTGCACCAGAAATTGAGACCTGAGCAATAACAACTACCGCTCTCCACTGCTCACCTTGACAGCTGGTATCCACATTTGCTTCCTAAAAAGAAAGACAAAGAACAGTGCTGTAGCAGAGTCACCATTTACACTTCTGCTGCAGAGACAAACGGTGCCTCACCTGCTCGGGGGAAACCCCTCACCCGTGATGGGGCCCTCTGGCACACATTTAATCCATCTGAATCTGAAAAAAAAGTTAGGACAAGAGTCAAACTGTTGCAGGATAACTTAGGAGCTCCAGACGTCTTGTGTCTATCTACAAATCCCATCTAGAGTCCCACTACACCCCACATTACAAACTCCCAGGGACTTCTCCTACTGCACCAGGCTATGCGGCAGGGCAGAGCAGCTCCGGCACAAATGTGTGTGCTGACACCCGTGACACGGGACGGGACGTGACAGACAGGGGGGACACAACAGGAACAGAAAGCTCCTGGCAAGGAAAGTGGCTGCAAGGACTCAGAGAATGCAAAAGGAGATGACCAAGGTGAGACAGATGGCAAACTGATGAGGCTCAGAGAACCCTGGAGGAAGATGCTGGCTGAATGATTTATTCCAAGAACTGCAAAGATGGATACCCAGGAATCCTACGGTCAGAATCCTCTCCCTAACCTCGCATTCTTACAAAGCCTAATCTGTTGAAATGGAGCATTGCGGAGCACGGCTGTCCGTGCAGCTCAGAACAAGACCTGAAAAGCCACCTGACTGGATGCTTCCAAAGAGAGATGCAATTCTGATGCCTGTCGGAGCTCCCGAGTCAAAGGTTCCATGGCCTGGGCACCAGGCTGAGGAACGCTGAGATCACAGATTCTAAGAATGGTGCCAAGGTTTCTGACAGGCCCTTCACAGGGCTATGATAAGAGACATGAGATACCCAACCACACATAATACACAAAAGACAAGGGACACGATACACACCGGGACTGCTCTGCCCTGCGCACCTCAGCACTGTGATCAAAAGTGAGACTTTGCTTTTACGTGGCCTAAGGGGCCACATCTTGGCTACCCTCATCTCCAGAGACAACTCAAACCCCCCCCCCCCCCCCCCCCCCAGGAGCCCTGACCCAGCACTCCGCTTTCATCCCCTCTGTGGGTCGTAGCCCTTGACTTATCTCTTGGACATATGGAAATCCCAGTCCATGTCAGGTGTGAAGGAAGGCTGCCTCGCCAGCTGGGAAGGTCCTGCTGGCACCGGGCCGTTGTCTCTTAGACAGCTATATCAAAGGAAACCAAACATCAATGCCTGATCGTGGCACCACATTGGCCAAAACCCCACAAGTCTGCTACTCACCCTTCTCCTAAGAAGGCCCGGCTCTTCGGGTCGCACGCTCCGGCCGCGCTCGGAGGCCGACGCCGTCGTCGTGGGGTGCGCCTGGGTTAAGAGGACAGGAGGTGACGTGGCATTGCTGAAACCTGAGTGGGCCCTCGCTCCTCCTCCCTACTTCCCTGACTCACCGCAACTCCTCGGCGGTTCCTGACGGCTGCCCAGAACGCGGGGCTCGAGAGAGCGGCAAACCCGGTCCGTCGGCCAGCTGGGGATGGGAGCTTGGCATGCTCCGAGCAGATGGCCTAAGGCACAAAAACGAGAATGGAGACTTAGACTTGCCCCAGGAATTGAGACCTCAGCAACAAGAAAGGCTACTGCTCACCTTACCCTTTTGAACTTGACTGCTGAGATCCAGCTATACTTCCTAAAAACAAAGACAAAGAACAGCGCTGTAACAGGGTCACACTTGACACATCCCCTGCACAGACAAATGGTGACTGACCTGCTATGGGGAACCCCCTCACCCGGGATGGGGTGCTCTGCCATGGATGCAATGCATCTGCACCTGCAAGAGAGTTAGAATATATGTCAAACACCTGCAGGATGACTCAAAAGCTGCAAACACCTTATATCAATCTAGGAACAGCATCTAGAGTCCAAGTACACCCCACATGAAAAATTTCAACCCCCCAGGGCTTGTCCTATTACACAACGCTATGCAGCAGGTCAGAGCAGCTCTGGCACAAATATGTGCAGACACCCGTGACACAGGACAGACAGGACACGACAAACAATGGGCACACAACACAGACAGAAATCTCTTGGCAAAAAGGATTACTGCGAGCAACAAGAGCATGCCAAATGAGATGACCGAGGTGAGACTGATGGCAAGCTGATGTGGCTCAGAAAACACTGAAGGAAGAAGATGCTAACTGAAGTATTTATTCCAAGAACTGCAAAGATGGATGCCCGAGAATCCTACGGTCAGAAGCCTCTACCTGTCCTCACATTCTTTCAAGCCCTAAGCTGCCATAATGGATCCTGGCAGGGCATAGCTGTCTGTACAGCTCAGAACAGGACCTGAAAAGACATCTGACCGGATGCTTCCAAAGAGAGATGCGAATCTGATACATGTCTGAGCTCCCCAGGCAAAGGTTGTATGGCATGGGTGCCAGGCCAAGAAATGCAGAGATCACAGACGATAAGAACAATGCCAAGGTTTCTGACAGGCCCCTGAAAAGGCTAAGCTAAGAGACATGAGATACTCAAACAACACACAAGGCACAATAGACAAGGGACATCATACACACCGGGACTGCTCTGCCCTGCGCACCTCAGCACTGTGATCAAAAGTGAGATTTTGCTTTTATGGGGCCTAAGGGGCCACTTCATGGACACCGCCCCCCCACCTCCAAAGCGGACTCAAAAACCCATCCCAGTAATTCCCAAACCAGCACCCTGCTTTCATCCCCCCTGGGGGTCATAGCCCTCTACTTCTCTCTCAGACATCTGGGGATGCCGGTCTCAGGTGCAAAGAAAGGCCACCTCGTCAGCTGGGAAGGTCCTGCTGGCACCGGGCTGGTGTCTCTTAGACAGCTGTATTAAAGAGAACCAAACATCAATGCCTGATCGTGGCACCACATCGGCCAAAACCCCACAAGTCTGCTACTCACCGTGCTCCTAAGAACGCTCAGCTGCTCGGGCCGCACGCTTTGGGCACGCTCAGAGACCTAGGCCGTCGCCACAGGGGACGCCTGGGTTCAGAGGAGATGAGGTGATTTGGCACGGCTGAAACCTGAGTGGACCCTCGCTCCTCCCCCCTACTTCCCTGACTCACCACAACTACTGGGCAGCTGCCGGAGGCCACCTGGATGGCACCTTTAAATAGAAAAGTTCAGGGCTTCATCACCAAGTCCTGTAATGCATCCACAGGGCTCACATTTGCAGGAAACCCGGAGCATCGGCCGGCTGGTGACGGGGGCTTGGCATACTCCAGGTGGATTGCCTAAAGCGCACAAACGAGAACGGAAGCTTAGAGCTGCACCAGAAATTGAGACCTGAGCAATAACAACTACTGCTCTCCACTGCTCACCTTGACAGCTGGTATCCACATTTGCTTCCTAAAAAGAAAGACAAAGAACAGTGCTGTAGCAGAGTCACCATTTACACTTCTGCTGCAGAGACAAACGGTGCCTCACCTGCTCGGGGGAAACCCCTCACCCGGGATGGGGCCCTCTGGCACACATTTAATCCATCTGAATCTGAAAAAAAAGTTAGGACAAGAGTCAAACTGTTGCAGGATAACTTAGGAGCTCCAGACATCTTGTGTCCATCTACAAATCCCATCTAGAGTCCCACTACACCCCACATTACAAACTCCCAGGGACTTCTCCTACTGCACCAGGCTATGCGGCAGGGCAGAGCAGCTCCGGCACAAATGTGTGTGCTGACACCCGTGACACGGGACAGGACGTGACAGACAGGGGGGACACAACAGGAACAGAAAGCTCCTGGCAAGGAAAGTGGCTGCAAGGACTCAGAGAATGCAAAAGGAGATGACCAAGGTGAGACAGATGGCAAACTGATGAGGCTCAGAGAACCCTGGAGGAAGATGCTGGCTGAATGATTTATTCCAAGAACTGCAAAGATGGATACCCAGGAATCCTACGGTCAGAATCCTCTCCCTAACCTCGCATTCTTACAAAGCCTAATCCGTTGAAATGGAGCATTGCGGAGCACGGCTGTCCGTGCAGCTCAGAACAAGACCTGAAAAGCCACCTGACTGGATGCTTCCAAAGAGAGATGCAATTCTGATGCCTGTCGGAGCTCCCGAGTCAAAGGTTCCATGGCCTGGGTACCAGGCTGAGGAATGTAGATATTACAGATGCTAACAGTGATGCCAGGGTTTCTGCTAGGCTCCTCAAAGGCCTAAGGTAAAGGACATGACACATCCAACCACACACAACACACAACAGACAAATGACACAGTACACACCGGCACTGCTCTGCCCTGCACACCTCAGCACTGTGATCAAAAGTGAGACTTTGCTTTTATTTCCCCCCCAGGCCTAAGGGGCCACTTCGTGGACACCCCCGTCTCCAAAGCGGACTCAAAAAGCCCTCCCGGTGGGTCCCTGCCCTGCGCCCTGGTTTCATCCCCTCTGTGGGTTGTAGCCCTCTACTTATCTCTCAGACATCTGGGGATGCCGGTCTGTGTCAGGTGCAAAGGAAGGCTGCCTCGACAGCTGGGAAGGTCCTGCTGGCACCGTTGTTAAACAACTTCCTGTCGTTTCTTCGTCTGCTCCAATAAAGTAAACAAAATATCAATGCATAACCTCAGCAGCACATTGGCCAAAACCCAAGAATTCTGCTACTCACTGTTTTCCCAAGAATGCCCGGCTCCTGGGGCCACATGCTTCAGCTGCACTCGGAGGCTGATGCCATTGTCGTGGGGTAAGAGGAGACGAGGGGATGTGGCGCTGCTGAAACCTGAGCGGAGCCTCACTCCTCCTCCCTACTTCCCTGACTCACCGCAAATCCTCGGCCATTGCTGAAGGCTACCCCGGTGACACCTTTAAACAGAAAAGGCAGAGGCTTCATTGCCGAGTCCCGTGATTCTTCCGCAGGGCTCAGGAGAGCGGCAAACCCGGCGCGTCGGCCGGTTGGTGACTGGGGCTTGGCGTACTCCGAGTGGATTGCCTAAAGCACAGAAACAGGAACAGATGCTTAGAGTTGCACCAGAAAGTGAGACTGGAGCAATAACAACTAACTGCTTCTGTACGCTACTCAATGCTCACCTTGCCCAGCTCACCTTGACTGCTGATGTCCAGCTTTGCTTCCTAAAAAGAAAAAGAACAGAGCTGTAACAGAGTCACACTTTACACTCTCCCTGCAGAGACAAACGGTGACTGACCTGCTCGGGGGAACCTCCTCACTCGGGATGGGTGGATGGATTTTGCCCTGGATTTTATCCTTCTGCATCTGAAAGAAAGCGAGGACAAACGTCAAAGGGCTTCAAGATATCTTCACAGCTCCAAACATCTTCTGTCTATCTAGGAATATCATCTAGAGTCCGGCGACACCCCACAAACTGCGTGTCCCTGAGCCTTGTCCTATTGCAGCAGCCTCTGCGGCAGGGCAGAACAGCTCCGGCACAAATACGTGCAGACACCCGTGACACAGAACGTGACAAACAGGGGGACGTTAAACACGACATGTTACGCTTGTGGTGAGGGTCTCGAGGGGAAAAGGCAAAAGGGACCCCAAAGACACAGTAGGTAACACGGTACACCGGACAACACGACGTGGACCGGAACTGCTCTGCCCTGCCCGCCTGCACGCTGCCATCAAATGTGGAGTCTCTCCCTTTAGCTGTCCTAAGAGACCCCTTGGAGAAGATTGCTTTTCCCTCTGCTAATTTTTAAATCTGTCCCAAGAACTCCCAACCTGCTACCCTCCCTTCTCCAGGCCATGGCCCCCGACTTATCTTTTGGATGATCAGCGATGTGAATCCACGTTGCACCTGAAATGAGTCTGCCTCGGAGGGCCCCGTGATGGCCTGTTAGCCTCTCGGTCAGCTACAATAAAGAAAAAAAAAACCAATGTATGAGTTTAGAGTTATGTAGGCCAAATCCCAGCAAGTCAGCTACTTGCCCTCTCCTGAGTGTGCCTGGCTCTTTCAGGCTCCACCTTCATCCTGATTCCAAGGGTGTGGCCTTTATTATTAGTGGCACCTGGGTTAGAGAAAAGCAAAGTGAAATGGGATTCCTGTGAGTGCAGTGGATGACCTTGTGTGAGGAAAACATGGGAATGCCTCTGCTATGCTTCTGAAAAGCCTTGTGTGGGGGGGGCCCTCAAATAAACACCCTTTCTCACCCTGCTGCCTGCAAACCCCCCTGCCCCCCGATAACTCCTAACTGGATATCTGCTCACCCTCCCTCTCCCAGTCACAACCCTCAACTCACCTGAAGCCTCAATCTCAAACATCATTTTTAACACTGGGCAGATGCCTCCTGTGACATGATGAATCTGCTGAAAGAAGTGCTGTGCTTGACACAACCTGGGATCTCTGGAAGCTGTGCACCTCCTAAAAACAATAAAAACACAAAACAAGAACAAAACCAGAAATTGCAGATATGCTTTATCACCCCTAAACACAAAATCCAAAATCGTCACCTTAAATACTCCCTGTATTCCATGCCATTTTCTTCACAGTATCTTCCAAGCCTCTATTTCTTTAGATGCCCAGAAACACCTGCTGAAAGCAAGCTAAGCTGAAAGAGGCTCTTCACTGAAATGACAGGAGAGCTCTCACCCCAGCACATCCCAGAGAGGGAACGAAGCCCCTCAGCAAAAGCTGGGGTTAATATACCCCTGATGGTGCCCGCCTCCCATTCCCATGATGCCTGGGAAAAGGGAGGGGGCTAATCCCACCAAATATAAAAGCCCTCAGAGCAGCTGCAGCTGTTTGGCTCCTCTGACTCAAATTCAAAGGGAGTAAAGGCCTTGTTATAGAAGAAAGCTCATCAGAAAAATAACAGCACTTTCTTTTTTGACACAACTACTTGGAGCAGAAGAACAGAAAAATGGTAAGACATAAAGCATTGTGTTTAGGTAGCATACCTAGATAAATTGGGTAATTTGCTGTTAACTTACATAATTATTCTGTGTTTAACAAAAGCCATCTAATAAATTAACACCCAAAACTCCAGCAGCCCAGCTGGCCCTACCAAATCTCTCTGTTGATACATACAGTAAACAAAAAAACCAAAATCCCAGTAATACCTATCAGAAGTCTAGGAAAGAAACCTCTTGAAATTAATCCTACCTCAAATACAAACCAACCCGTCCAGAAAGTTAGCTTCACTCAAAAAAACTATTTACACAGAGGTAATAAGACCAAGAAATAAAACAACACACCATATAACGACCCACCAACGAATACAACAGCGAAGGAAAAAAAAAAACCACGTTTTTTTCTTTTTTTTTATTTCAACTAGCTTCCTTTATTAGCTAGAACCAAAGATTTTGCCAGGGCTGTAACAACAACAACAACTTCTTTTTCTTCTGCTCCGTCTGAAATGTCCCTTCTCCTTCCCAAATTCCTTACAACTTCCGAGTTTGAATCCAAGCCAAAAGCAAAATTTGTGCACTTGTGAGTCCGGTGCTCCTGTCAGATTCTCTGTCTCCCTCCACATCTTCTTACACTTTCAGTCTGAACGCTGTCCTGCCCTGATGAGTTTGACAGAAGAATTGGCACATGTTAAGAGAGCATTTCCCTCCCTCCCTCCCTCCCCAGAGCTGGTTTCCTTAGCGCATTTCAATCGATCCCAAGCCCGCAATGATGCGCGCTCTGCCGGAAAGGGGAAACACGTGCTAGTGAACAGCAGCTCAGAAACAATTCTTTTCTAATGTTACCTGCTCTACTTGACTGCTTGCTAACACAAGTCTCATTTTACCATTGCAGGGAGAAGGCTGTAGGAAAATGTCTGATGAGCAGCCACAAAAGGCCTCACTCCCTGCTACACAGCCTGCAACAACCTCGGCAGAGCGGAGCAGCCAAATCACCGCACTCTCCTTGCCGTGGGCAAGGGTAGAAGATGACTGGGGGAGGCACATAAAAAGAAGGGAAACGCTCCTATAAATGCACAGCCATTTGCTTTCAGAAGCCCAGAGTTCAGGATCTTCTCTAGGAAGCCAGACGTGACATGATATTTCTAAGATTTTCTTCTTCATCGAAGGAAATGTACGTACATACACACTCTTACAAACGTACCTACGGTTCTGGGGTTTTTTTTCTTCTGAAGCTCCAAGAATTATTTCCCACCTTGATTCATTCAGAAGAAACGGCCCCTGTGACTCAGGTCAGAAGGGCGGCCTGCGTTTTTGATCACGACAGCTTTTGGCTTTACCCTGTGAGCAGGAGCAGCAAGAGCTGAGGCTCAGCAGAGGCTGACCCCGGCCAGCCCCTTCCTCCCTTCCCCGTGTCACAATGACTTCCAGGCAGAAGGATGCAAAGCAGGTTTGTGTCTTTTCTCTTCAGTGCCAAGAGGTAAAAGATGTAGGCTTTGAAATAACTAATGACCCTCTCTTGGAACTCTCCCAAGGACAGTTTGAAAGCAAAGACAGAAGATTGCTGCTAAATCCATATGGGATAAGGATGAGAGCAGCAAGGATCCGAGGCCAGCAGCGTTGCCAGGCAGTGTCACGTCCCTGCCACCTTGTGACAAGGCACACAGCTGCAAAGCCCCAAAGCCTGCAAGCCCTGCAGCTGCCGCACGGATGGACCTGGTTCCCTTCCCAGGTGCCCAGAGGGACACCTGAGGGCAGGTGTCGTCCCCCGCCCCCCGAGGGCGCACCCAGAGCCCCGGGCAGGGACGGAGTCACTGACGGCTCTCTGGGGACGAGACCCTCCCTGCAGGTGACACCGGCTTGTCCTCTCCCTGTGGCACAGGGACCTCCAGGCTCTAGGACCAGCCTCATTTTGTCAGCATCCAGGTGCTGTGCTAGAGCCAGAGGGGTCAAGGCTTTCCAGAACCATAGGATCCGTAGCATCCTTGCGGTTGGAAAAGCCTTCTAAGGACATCGAGCCCAGCTGCTGCCCCCCCAAATCAGGTCCCTAAACACCACATCTTGACATCCTTGACATGTCTCCAGGCATGGGGACTTCCCTGGGCTCCTATGCCTGAGCACCCTTTCAGTGAAAAAAATTTCCCTCCAATCCAATCTAAGCCTTCCCTGCTGCAAGTTGAGGCCATTTCCTTTGGCCGTGTCACTTCTTACCTGGGAGACCTCGGTACTTCAACCTTACCTGCTCCTTCCCTAGGCGGTCTCTGGCTTGGCCGGAGGAGAGGAGGAACACTCCCACCACAGGAATGGCAGCTCAGGAGGTCCCACACCAAGGCCAGGGGGAGCAGCCGTCCTCGCCAGAGCTCGCACGTCCCTTCTTCTCAGAGATTGGCTCTGCTTTTCCTCCCGGGCAGGTCTCTGCTGAGTGCTTCACAATTGCCTGTTTGGAGGAGGGGGGGAAAAGAGGTTAGCCAAGTTTTTTATCCAGACTTAGCTGCTGGCTTTGCCTCCTCCTGACTTCCTTCTGCTAAGAAAACAGCTGCCTTTGGACTTCTAGGGGCAACTTGCACGTCATGCCTGAAAAGGAACTACAGAAAAGCGCCTCATTTATAAAGCCTCAGCCAAGAAGACAGATGCAGCTGCAGCTTCGCCATGCCCACTGCCTGCAGAGCCGGCAGGCACCAGGCCAGCTCTGCTCCTCCTTCAAGTTGTTCCCAAAGCTGCTGGAAGAACTGAAGGCTCCTTTGGCCTTCCATTGCTCGGCTTGTCCCGAGAAAGAGCTTTGAGTGTTGTTACCCCTCCAGAAAGGAAGGGCCTTTCTGTCTCACACGCTCGGTGACACAAGGCTACGCAGCCTCTGCTCCAGGTGGGAAGGGCTTCCTTCCTCCTCTGGCACCTGGCTGGCACAGGGCACAGGTTGCTCAGAGGTCCTGGGGCTGCCCCATCGCTGCAAGTGCTCAAGGCCCCTCGGTGCTCTGCGATGAGGCTCTGAGCAAGCTGCTCGATGGAAGCACGTCCCTGCCCACGGCGGCAGCAGCCTTGGAATGAGGTGATCTTTAGAGCCCCTTGCAACCTGAATTCTTCCATGATTCTGGGAACTGAAAAAACTGCAGAAAGAAATCTGTAAAGGTCACTAAATGCATAAAAGCACATCCCCAAGGATCCAATCCTCAGCAGCCCATGCAAGGCAAGGTCAGAGCTCTCTGCCCACCGAGGACACGGCAAGCAGCACGGACCTTTCTCCCACTCTCCAGCACGGAGAAGTGGGAAGCCAGAGGGAGTCCGTCTGTTTACAGTGTTTACAGACACCGGAGGGCGGCGGGACGGGGCGGGGCGGGACGGGCGGTCTTACCTTGCAAAGCTGGCGGCAGAAAGGGCGGGCAGCGCCGCCGCCCCGCCGGGATTTTCCGCCCCGCCGTCGCTTCCGCCGCCTGGAGAGGCGCGTGCGCGGGCTCGGGGGGGGTGCAGCCCCGTTCCCGTTCCGACGGCGTTCGCCCGCCCCCGCTCGCTGCCCCCGGCCCGCGGAGCGCTGCGACCGCGCCTCCGCCGCCCGCCGAAAGCGGCCCCGCCGGGCCGCCCCCCCCCCCCCCCCGGCCATTCTTCTCAGCCATCGTGTCCCTTTTGCACTCCTGAACGTCTTTCACCCCTCCCGGCCATTTACCGAGCCCGCCCCGCCCGCCCCTCGCTCCCGCCCGCCCCTCGCTCCCGCCCCTCGCCCTTGCCTCGCTCGGCAGCCGCGCCCTTGCCCCGCCCCCGGCAGCCAGCGGCGAGGGGCAGGGCGCTGGCTCGGGGGGCTGCAGTACCGGGCTCTGGCCACAGGGCGGCAGACTCCCGGGTCCGCGATATCCCCGCCCTTTTGGCCGCCATTTTGAGAAGGTCAAAAAAAAAAAAAATCCCGCGACATTGGCGACGCGCCACTCCCAACATGGCGGCCGAGAGAGGACCCCCCCCCCCCCCCCCCTCGGCCGAGAGAGGCGGTTACTCACATGCCGGTCAGAAACACGCCAAAATACGCCCGCCCGCGGCGCCGCTGACCACACAGCCCGTGTCGGGCACACCTGAAACGCAAGAGAAAATCCTGCCGGGGCCGCGCCGGCGTCGGCGTTCCGTGCAGGCAGTCCGCATAGACACACCGGGGTCCTCCGGTTGCCCGCCCTTTTGGCCGCCATTTTCAGAAGGTCAAACAAACTCCCGCGACATTGGTGATGCGCCACTCCCAACATGGCGGCCGAGAGAGGACCCCCCCACCCCCCTCGGCCGAGAGAGGCGGTTACTCACATGCCGGTCAGAAACACGCCAAAATACGACCGCCCGCGGCGCCGCTGACCACACAGCCCGTGTCGGGTACACCTGAAACGCCACAAAAATCCCGCCGGGACTGCGCCGGCGTCGGTGTTCCGTGCAGGCAGTCCGCATAGACACACCGGGGCCCTCCGCTTCCCCGCCCTTTTGGCCGCCATTTTCAGAAGGTCAAACAAACTCCGCCACGCGCCACGCCCAAGAGGGCTGCCTGGCGGCGGCGCCGGGCTGCAGTACCGCGCTCTGCCCACAAGGCGGCAGCACTGCCGCCCACCCCAGCCGGGGGCGCCGCGCGCCTTGGGCCTGCGGGCGGCCAAGGCGGCAAAAAAGAACAGGGGCCATCCCCCCCAAAAACTCCTCGAAAAATAAATGCCAAAAACCTGCCTCTTACCAAACAAGAACCAAATAAGCCCCCTTTCTTTCATGCCTTCTTGAAATAAATTTGATAGTTCTAGTTTTCCTAGTTCTATTCACACGCATATTTAGACCGGACAGTGATGTGTTACGTCCTTTATACCATCTATTATGCCTATTCCTATTATCTGTATTTATTCATACTTTGTGGTTGCAGCAATGTCATTATATATTGATTGTATATTTCTAGACTTCCATTTAGATTTCTATCATACTTTTATTCTTCCAAAAAAAATCCCATCTCTAACCAAACAAATACCAAAAAACCCTTCTTTTCAACTCTATTGAAATAGTTTTATATTTAGAGCTTGCATAATTAGATTCACTTTTATAGTCACCGTTTATACTGATGCATTCCATTCATCATTACATAGCACATATCTATTATTCACATCATAGAGATAAATCATTATTTTTATCATGTACCAAATCTACTGCTACAACTTCTTTTTTCTAATAGTTTCAATTTTTATATCCATCTTGATGTATTCATGAGATCTTTTTACAAGTAGATTTCTACCTTTCTATCATTTGTATTTGTAGTTTTTATAATAAAACCTCTGCTTTTGCCAAGTAAAAAACAAAACCATCCTTTCTTTTAAACTACTTTTAATAATGTTGTTGTATTTACAGTTACCATATCTATAATGTTTTACATATTATATCATAGCGATGTACTAGATTTATAGCTGTTTCCTATAATATACCATCATAAGATCTATACGGTATCGCTTGTATTACGTGTTGTATGGATTTATGTCACTTTACATTTACAATCCTTTAATCATTTGATATATATATATATCTGCATAGATTCACAACACATTTCTAGATTTAAAATTTCCTTTGAGCTGTGTTTATATTTAGCATCTCTATTGATATATCTATCAACATACACAATGCTCTTTGAAAAATACAATATCTTATTGGAATATATCATGACTTAAGTTACCTGTTAAATTTTAAATAGAGATCGAATAGATCAAAATAAAAGTTGATTCCCATTTCTACACATCTACTCGTTTTGTTTAAAGATAGCTATCCTTAGAATTTTACATTTAAAATCCAATTCCTAAATGCAATGACAAAACAAACAGCATCGAATTCCCACCAATGTCTTCCAAAACCATCAAGATACCTCCACCAGCCAAACAACTGCCAGCGAAAAAAACACACAACACTCTTTTCACTAACAGTTCTCATCACATCAGAAAAATGGAACCAAACGAAAAGAAAACCCTGGAGAAACACACGCAGCAAATCACAAAAACCTCTAAAAAAACCCAAACCAACTCGCTCAACTCCAATCAGTGCCACTGACCCTGAACGTTATTTTAAAAACTAACCGAAGTTCTACATCTACACTAACTCAAAGAATAAGCAATACTCTGTCAAAAGAACTTTAGAAACTTTAGAAAGCGAACTAATGAACGAAATAGAAAAAAAAACAAAAAATCTCAACCACTACAAAATAAGAAAATAACTACCCAAAAAAAAAAAAAAAAAAAAAAAAACCCTACTTAAAAAGACCCACCATATAAATACCCACGTTCCCAAAAATAAAACTGATCAATAACCACCAAATACGTCAAAGGACAACAAGAAACGAAAAGAAAAAAAAGAAAAAAAGAAAAAAAAAAAACCAAAAGAAAATACATTTGTAAAACAAAAGTCCCCCAAACCAAAGCAACTTTAATTTACCTCAAAAAAATTATTCCCAACTGAAGAATAAACGCATAGAGCCTCATTCGATCAAAATAAAAATACCACCCAGAAATAAACACAAAGCCGAAAGAGAAACGTAACCATTGACAAGATCTCCCAAATGATCCGTCACAATAAAGCGTACACTACAATCAAGCAAACCAAAGAAATAAAAGCCCTGGAAGACGAGAAACACAAACGCAATTAGAGAGATTTTAAAAACCCCGCTGCTATTAACGACACGACGCCACCTCGAACCCACCGAAACAAACGCTACACGCCCACGCTAATAAAAGCCACGGCGACAGAGTTAAAATCCGAGCCGCTGCTTCACGCAACGACCCGTAGAAACCATTGCACGCCTTTAAAAGCAGAATAGCCCGGCAAAAAAAAATATCCGACTACAGAACTCGATTCAAACCAAACCTTTATCGTCACCACCCGAACCGAGAACCGTACCGGTCAGGAAGAACGCCATAGCCCTTAGCGCACACCCACTGCGACCAGAACAAACCCGTGCGATGCATCCCTACAAAGCCACCTCCGAACCGCGACACCCCAGAACTTGCGGCAGCCCAACCCCGCGCTGCCGGCCCCGGACGGAGCGCGGCTCCCGGCGGCAAAGCGGCTCCTCCGGCGGCTGCTCCGGCGCGCAGGGGCGGCGCCGCCCCGGAGACCCCCCCGCCCCCGCCCGCTCCCCCTGCCCGGGGGGCCCCGGCGGCGCCCGAGCCCCGCGCCCGGAGCGGACAGAGCGGCCGGCACCGGCCGGGCCGGCGCAGCAGCGCCCGCGCCGCCTCTGCCGCCCTTGGCCGGCCCGGCGCCAGCTGCCCTCGGCTCCGCACGGCGGCTCGCACCGGCAAAGCGGCTCCGCCGCTGCCGCGCCAAATTCCCCCGTGCGCCTCGGCACCCGCCCGGCCCGGGCCGGCAGCGCTCCCGAGCGGCAACGCTCCGGCCCGGGCCGCGGCCACAAGAAGCGCCCTCAAATGCAGCGGCACAGCCCGACTGCAGCCCTGCAAACGCCGCCAGAGCTGCGGCTTCCCGCAACTCAACCCCGAAACTGACGCCGCGGGCGGCGCTCACCTCGCTTCAACAAGGGCAAAGAAATGGCTTCTCCCCTTCAAGTTCATCCCCTAGGAGAGCAGAAAAGAAGGGGCTTTCCTCCAATGAAATCCTTCAAGCCATGTGCAAAGGGGGATTTTGACCTCCATTCAAACCCTTGCAAAGGAGGGACACCAGCGCTGTCCCCTCCATTTAAACCTTAGGATGATGAAAATGGGCTGGCTACCTTCAAATCAAAGCCATCCGATGACAACAATACTTTGCCCATTCCCGTTCAAATGGAACGCAGGGATTCCCTGTCACCCCTGGGATACCCCTAACAGCCGGGAAAAGGCAGCTTTTCCTTCAACCGACATCCTTGGAACCGCAAGCGAAAGCGGATCCCCCCCAGTTCAAACACAGACAATATTAGGAGAGTAGCTGCTTGCCTCTCCTTCATTTCTTTTGTCTTCACAAGCTCCCTTTTTGTTCCTGGGGAACCGGGGAGGGGGGACTGCCGAGATCCAATTGAAAAGGGAAAGGACCAAAGTCCCCGCTCCAAATCCACACGCGCTCACCCGTTCGGCTGCTGCTTCCCGGCACAAAGATTCGTCCCTCGGCACCTCCTTGAAGCGATGCTCCGCGGATCCAAGCGCGTGTCCAGGTGTTCGCCCAGACGCTGCGAGAAGCTCTCGCAGTCCTTCCATGAGACAGCCCCGGGAGCCCCCCCATGAACCCCTCTACTCAGCAGCTCCATGCAAAAGGGAGCTGAGGCGAAGCCTCCCCCTAAAACAGCCTCGCACCCCCCCCCCCCCCCCGGCAGGAGCCGGCCCCTCATCATCCTCACAGCTCACACCTGGCGCTGATGCCACTCTCCAACAGCGCCTCTCCCCGTCCAGCACACAGCCCGCTTCTCACAGACACAGAGCCAACAGAAATCTGCTCCGGGTGCTGGCTGTTCTTAGTCCGTCTGCTTCCACAATTCAGACACGGACGTGCGCTGATGGCACTGAGGGAAAGCTTTCCAGTGCACAAAACTGTCATTCTGGTAGCACGCTTTGAGACGCCTGCAGAAAAAGCAGAATCAGCGCCGCCTCCTAAGAGCCCTGCTGAGGAACCCCGCCCTCCTTGGGACACCCCCAATGCAGCAGAGCTCGAAAAACGAGGGCAAAAGTCAAGCTTGGAGTGGAAAAAGACAATAGAAATACAGCAGCCTTTCAAGAAAGCCTTCACACAGTAATAGTGGGAGCCGGTCACATTTCTTCTTTCCTTGCTCTCTGGAATGACATCAATACGAAGTAAAAAACCCACACGAAACACAAGGCAGAGCTGGGATTTGACACGTCTTCCTTTTGGCTCTCGGGATGACAAGCGCCTCTTGCGGGACTGCGACACGCTTTGGGCGCTGGCAGAGAACGGAGGCAAAAGGTGCCAGAGAGCCCTTTCTATCGCCTTCAGCCCCTGCAGCTGTTCTGAGGGTTCCAGGGCACAGCTCGGTCCGTTCCTAGATCAAAACCTCACGGCAATATCTTCAGAACTACTACGCATCTCCAGTCGGAACCTTCTACATTCCTGTAAACAAATGAGTGCATAGAGAGGGCTTCTCCCCAGCTGAGTTTAGAGACCAATTCCTATTCTTTAGCGATACCTAGAAAACCGAATGCCTTGCCAGGTTTTAGCATCCTACACCCACTCACCCCTCCCTGTGCATTTGGTGGCAGCTTTGGGTCCCTCTGGGGGACGGCACCCAGCGTGACCCCCGCCCCTCGCCCGCCCCCCACCTGCTCCTGCACCGCCGTGGGGCTCCCTCTCCCGGGCACCTTGGGCTGCCCCCAACGGCATCAGAGCCCCGAGTCTTCACCCCGCCTTTCCCTGACCCCCAAAGAAGGCTCCGAACGAATCCGACTGCCCCGGACAGCAGCGCAGCGCTTCCCCCAAGCCCTTCCCACACGTGCATAGCCCCAGCAAGGGATTCTGCTGCAACAAGAAAGGGGGGGCAGCCCCCAGAAGGCTTGAGGTTCCTGCCCAGCCTCGCTGTCACGGGCCAGGGGCAGCGAGAGAGGGAGCGGCACAGACGGCGGGGACGGCCCGGCACGGAGCGGGGGCCGCTCTCAGCGCGATGCCGGCAAAGCCGCAGCTCCGGCGCTGTCGGCCGCGCCGCTTGAGCGGCACGGGGGGATCCGCCGAGAGCCTCCGGCCCCGCGCGGGGACTCCCGCAAGGGCCCAGGGGCGCCGGGCTCCGGCCCTCGGGGCTTTATTCTCCGGCAGCCCGAGCCCCGCGGCTGCGGGGCAAAGAAGGAAAGGGGGCACGGGAAGAGAGGAGCGAGAGCAGGGCACGACAAAGGGCGGCGAGGGAGCTCGGGCTGTGCAGGAAAGCGGCACGGGAAGGGAAAGCCCGGGACGAGGGTACACGGAGGCTGGGCACAGGAAGGAGACAGGGGGAACAGAAGGGAGTAGCGGGCTAGGGACAGGACAGGAAGGAGCCGGCTTTGCGGGGGGAGAGGGAATGGGGGAAAGGGAGCGAGAGAAGGCGAAGACGGGGAGAAGGAAGGAGGGCTAGAGAGAGGGACAGGCGGGGAAGCCTCCCAGAGCCCCGGCTGCACCCCGAGCCCGGCCCGGCGCCTCGCCCTGCCCGGGATGCTGCGGCGCTCGGCGGAGCTCGGCTCGCTCCGGAGACGCTCGGCTCCAGTCGGCTCTTGGCGCCTCAACTCGGCTCTTGGCGCCTGCATTCGCCTCTTCGGCCGAGCTCGCCTCGCTTCGGCCCAACTCCCAGCCGCTCTGTGCCTTCGGCGCGCCTCGGCTCCGCTCGCCTCGCCTCGGCTCCCCGACGGCGGGCGGGCAAGCGCCGCCGCCTCCCGTTCAGCTCGCCCGGCTCGGGGCTCTCCCGCTGCCGCGTCCCGCGGGCGGCCCGGCCACGGCGCGGACACGACCGGGAGCGCGGGCTCGGGCAGGAGCTCATTAGGCTGGGAGCGCACTGGCGCTAAGCAGCGCGCACGAGAGCAGCAGGCTCGCTTCGCCTGAGCTCGGCTCGCTTCGCTTCAGGCAGCCTCGGAAGCCTCGCCTCGGTTCGCTCGAGGCCGTCAGGGTCGGCCGCTCTCGCCTTGCTTCGGCCGAGCTCGTGCGATTTCCCCCGAAGGCGGCGGCGTTCGGTTGTGTTTTTAGAAATAGCCTCCTCTATCGATTGGATCTCTCTACAGTTAGATTTATATTTCTAGAATACGTCTATTAATCCAAACAAAAACCCCATCTCTAACCAAATAAATACACGAAAACACCTTCTTTTAAACGGTATCGAAATATTTTTATACTTTGTGTAATTATACTCACATTTATATTTATCGTTTCTTTTGATGCAATCTATTAATAATTATCTATAATATCTATAAAATTCTAGACATGTATTTAAAGTATTATCTATATTATGTATCGTATCTACTGCTGCAACTGATTTTTTCTTCTAGTTTTAAACTTTATCTGTATGTATTTATGATATCTTTCTAGACTTCGATTTCTACCTTCATATTCTTTGTATTTATCATTTTTATCATCAAAACCCTGCCTATTGACAAGTAAAAAAAACCGCTTTCTTTAACGATCTAAAAAATATTTTTATACTTATAATTTTCATATTTCTATTTATAATTTGCTCTCTAGTACGTGATAACATACCTGCTCCTGCACCGCAGTGGGGCTCCCTCTCCTGGGCACCTCGGGGTGCCCCCAGGGGCATCAGAGCCCCGAGTCTTCACCCCCCCCCCCCCCCTTTTCCTCTAGTTAGAAACTACACTGGAACTTTTTTCTGGAAACAAAGACATGACCTAAATCCTCTCCCCATGTCCTAGACAGATAGATGTTCAGTTCTTAGTTGACTGGGCAGCAGTTTCTTCAATAGAATGATAAACAATATGGAAAGGTTTTAGCTACAAGCAAATAGGCAAATCGGAACAAGGTCCTGGTGGCCAGCCACTGCAGTTCTTTTGAAGCAATTTTTTAAACAATCAAATACTGATACCACAAAAAATAAAGCAAAAAGCTGACTACTGGCTAAGAAAGAAGGAAAAATTAACTTTTGACGACAACAACAACATTCCAAGGACACAGGCTTTTTTCCAATCTCAGACCTTATTACTACTACCTCTCTTGGGAATTCTCATCGTGGATCCCAAAAGGAATAAATCCCTCAGCGTGTCCTAAAGCACCAAGGAGCTACCTACAAGTGAAGGTGGCTACTTTCAGTGCAGACACAGCTGATGACACAGCAGTGGCACAGTTCCGTGCTGCACAGGGATAGTACTGTCTCCTCTTCTCCAGCAGCTGACTCTCTCCTGCCATGGCTTCTGTAAATGCATCAGAGCACGACCTTAACCACAAACAGGCAAGAAAACACCATCAGAAGTCTTTCATTAAGCAGTACAAGAAGGGTTCCAAGCAGAGACCAACAGAATTTCAAGGAAGCAGTATGCAATTAAACCCCCTCAGATTTGTTCAAGTAGCCGGCAAAATGGAACCATTCAGAAATGACAAAGAAAACCCCCCCAAGTATTTATACAGGAGTCCTTAATGTCAGAAAGGGGATGACAGGTTATGTTCAGATAAGATGAATGTTTATTTGGATCTATAAATAAACTTCTCTCGTGGTCCTTTGCCAAAAAATAGAACCTACAAGTGAACACCTACACCTGCCTCAAGAGACCTAACGAGCCCCTGGCAGCCACCGGCATCAAAGCGCAGTGGATGTTTCTAATCCAGGCTAAGGAGAACAATGTCACCTTTTGTTCTCTCCAGTTTGTTTCCTCTGCAGTCCTAGTTGCTTCTTATGATTTTTACAGTCTCTGTATCTTCTCGGGCAGCGCCGAGTCTGACGACCGGGATACGAGAGTCCTTCCCTGCCCTACGGAGAGAACCAGGAAAAAAAGTTCAAAAAAGAACAGGGCAGTTTGAAGTTAATACCTCCGACGAGAAGCAGCACCCGACAAACAGAGCAACGGTGAACAAAGCGTGACACCTCCCTGGGGACAGAAGACTTACAAACTCTCCGGGATTTACAATTCCAGTAACCAAGCCCTTCAGCACAGCAGCCAAGTGTCCCATTAGGTGGTGCTGCACCAAAGCACGATCCGAGAGGTTCCAAAGAGTGAAATGCACGTTACTGTCCAAAGACGTCAAATCTTGCAAAATAACAAAACTACAATAGATCTAAACTACAGGGCAAGAGTACAAGTGTTAGCTTGAGGAGCTGGAACCATCCAGGTGAGCAACTGCTAACTGGATCCTCAACAGACTTTGAGGAACCCTTCAGGATACAGAAGGGTTTTCCCCAGAAATTGCACAGGCCGAGTTTTGATAGAAGTGCACTTGCCAGATGCTCAGAAACGTCACCCATCCTCCTCCGGGTGTCCTGAGAGAGCTGCAAATGGCTCTCACCTGGTTTGAGCTGGTTCTGTAAGGGCTCAGGGTGAATTTCACCAGATGCAACCAAACTGGGCAACACCCAGTGGGACAGAAGGAACCCAAAGCTTGTTTTACCCAAAGCTTGGGTAAGCAGAGCTCCAGCAAATACTGAGGAAACGGACAGAACGGGGTAACAAATAATAAACATAACTTTTTTTTTTTTTACTTGCCTTTTTTTTTTTTTTTTTTTCAGATGAGCAAAACAATTAAGGAGAAGGTGAAAACCTCACCATGACTGAACATTTCATCACCTGTAAGCTGACCATCCTTAGCATAGAGGACTCCAAATTTAAAATTCACCGATCCCAGGAAAATAAAACCAAATATTATTTGGTGAACGGTCAAACAGAAGACATAAAAATTTGTTTCCTCTAATCTTTGCATACATCCTACACGTTAGAACATACATTTTATACCATCTCCTACTACACAATAATTTACCTTTAAACTTTGATAGTATAGCATAAAATCATTAACTTAGACGGGTGATCAATTATTATTAAGTTGGTGCTTCAAGTTATTTTTGCTGTCAGGTTCCAAAAAACATGACTTCTTTTTACTGTAACGAGCAATTGATTTAGAAGTCATCAAAAGCCCATCCAAATACAAAGCCGTATTCACCGGACGGGTCTGTGAGCAAGAAGTAGTTAGGCTTGCACTCACCTCTTGCCCTTCAAGAACCAATAAATCCTGTCAACAAAAACAGCATCTTTAGCCCCCTCCTATTAAAGATTCTACAAGGATGATGCTTTTATTGGTGTTTAGAAGTTTGGATTTGAAATGGCCAGTTCAATGGATAAAGAGACAGTTTAAGTAGTATTAGATTATTATTCTTATTAGCTACTGGAAGAAACAAACCAGTAGGATCTATACTTAATTACTTCTATTTCCAGGAAATCATAAAGAAAAAGAACCAAACCAAAAAAAGTCACTTCCTACCTTTTGTATCTCAGGATGAAAAATGTCTCTTGGGCTCTTCTCCAGTTTCTCCAGACTCCTGGCACTGAAATGCAAATGAACGAGTGCTTTATCGGAGGGCAAGTGCACATTCCAACCCCGAACCACCAACCGATGGCAGTTACAGCGCTTACAAAATGAATCCTTCCCAGAGCCTCTGGGAAATGGAACGGTTTGTGCAACTGCCATTTCTCCCCCAAAATACTAACTCCCAACACTTCCTAAACTTAGTTTGCATTTTAAAAACAGAAATTAGGGAGACTCGGGGTGGAGATCAGGTTGAAATTGATTTCCTTCTAAAGCACAGGGGCTCTGTTCCATCACCCTTCACTTTGGCTCCACACGGAATCACGGGGAGCATTTTAGGAGGGCTCAAGAACCAATTCTATTTCTCTCTTTTTTCTAGTTCTCTCTCTTCCTAAATAATTCAAGGCAAGTCAAATGAAAAAGGACAAGTTCAGCAGCAAATTCACACTTTTTCCCTTTGTCTGCTCAAGAACAGGCTTTAAAACCACTTCTTGCTGCCTTCAACGGTTAAGACTTGCAAAACGGTTTCGCAAGTTTGATAGGTTTATCATAAAAACCACAGAACGCAAGCTCTGAATTACAGGAAAAGGTACACAGGCAAATATCTCAGCTGATGGTGGCTTATTTGTAAACACAGACCTTAACGGAGATTGCACGGAGAATGTTTCAGTGGGACTCTAAGGGAAAAATATTTCCTGAGTACCCTGTAAACAAGAAAAGCTAGGATATATTACAGGACATACCCACGTGTTCTGCATATTCAAATAGGATTATCAATAAAAACATTTAAGAAGGAAGAAAACCAAGGTAATTTTACTCAGCTATATTTACTGCCGATTTAGAGGGAAAAAAAAAAAAAAGTGAACCAGAAACGCCTACAGTAGAACTTTAAAACAATTGCTTGGATAAAAGCAGCTCATGGAACATGAAGTAGAAAAAAAGCGAAACCAGTATCAGACCTGCCTATTTTCTTACCATTGCACAAGAAAATCCGACAAGCGGTAGAAAGTCACTGCCTAAAACCGATCCTAGGACGTAACCGAGAACAATGGAGGCATTTGCTAATCTAAACGAAAACCTTTTCCGGACCCTAGTGTCAAATCACACGTTTTGTCTCTCAGCAGCTCGAGGCTGGAGAGCATTTCCCCTGGGGGTCGGGAGGGCAGGGGCACAAGGGGCTGAGTTTGCCGATCGCACCTGTGCCATCAGAAGGATCCTGCCCGGCGCTCCTTGCGCTCGCCATTCTCCGGGCCATCGCTGTGTTTTACTGCTCAGCGATGCCGCTCCATCTGTTTGCGTGGAAGGAAGAGCCACGAGCACTGAGGCACTCAGCAGCCGTGTCATGCCAGCGATGTCGAGCGCTCTCTGCTCGCAAGGCTGAGCCCGCCGCGGAGCCGCCTCCGCAGCCGCTCGTCCGCCCCCGCCCGCAGCAGCGGCAGCGGCCCGAGGGAGACGGCTGCAGCTCGGCGGCTCCCGCGCCTCCGCCAGCCCGAGGGCAGCCGCCGCACAGTGACCGCGGCAGCGCCCGGCGCCGCTCGCCCGGGGCGGCTCCTGCAGCTCCCGGCCCGCGGCAGCAAAGCACCGCCTGGCGCTCCGCCATCGGCGGGCGGCAGCGCGCCCCGCCCGAGCTCAGCCCCCGCCACCGGGACCGCTGAGCGAGGCCGAGGCACCGGGCGGACGCCCCTTCCGCGCCGCTCGGCTCCGTGCGGGCGGCAGGACGGAGGCTTCGCCCCTCCAGCGTCGCTGCCGCGGCTCCGTCCCGCGTGGGACAGGCGCCGGGAGCTCCCCGCGCCCAGCCCGCTCCCCCGGCGCGCGGCCGCCTCGGCCCGCCAGCCATTCATATGGCGCGTCGGCCGTTGCGTCAGACGCCGCGCTTTACGGCCGCAGGGCCTGCCGGGAGTTGGAGTCTCGGACTGACAGCCACCGCTCCGTTCTCCGCCACCGGGAGCTGCGCTCCCGCCAGGGGATCAAACGGCTCCTTCGCTCCTGGGCGCGGAAGCACCTTAGGCAGCACCGCCCCTCCCGAATGTCCTTTCTTTTCCACTCCAACTCTTTTTTCTTTTTTTCACTCTGTTTTTCACCCCCTTTTCCACTTTCGCTCTTTCTTTTTCACTCTCACCCTTTTCCTTTTTCATTTTTTTTCCTCCTTTCTCTTCCTCCTTTTTTTTTTTCTTCCTTTCCTTTTTCCTTTTCTTTCTTTCGCTCTTTCTTTCTTTCTGTCTGTCTTTCTCTATTTCTT
>NC_135267.1:114091288-114151288 GCF_051311805.1 Agelaius phoeniceus | reverse complement strand
CTGCCAGGGCAGTAAGTCAGGGGTGTGATGAACCCACTGGAGTTTGTTGGGTTGGAGTGTGGATGTGCCAGGCCCTACCACGAGCTCTTGAGCTGCTTTGGCATCCCATGCACGCTTGACCTGAGCTCCCCAGAAACTTCCCTGTTTCTGTGCAAAAAGATGTAGCTAGGAATGAGTGATATTTGGGCAACAGCATCTATCATTAAAATCTCAAGCCCTGTTTTGAGGGGGAACGTGGGTTTACATTACGAACGTGGCATAGACCCTTTAGTGTCTAATCTCCTCCAAATAAAATGATTATTGTAATGAAGGCGCTGAAACAGCATCCAGAATTTAGGCTACAGATGTTTCATATTACTAAGTTTCCAAGGGCTGAGATAATACAAGAATAAGCAATACTGTGTCTTTGCTTGACATTCAGGAGGCTGTGGCATATCTGATGAGATACAGTTTTGGGGTTTATCTTAGTGTGGAGTTTGTACCCAACAGAAAAATGATACCAGCTGCTCTCTTAGATCCCTCCTTCTCTTTTTTCCTCCAATAAAGGTTGAAACCCACTTCTGGCGGATGCATGGACAAATTGTAGTACTGACTAGGAGAGAGTGATACTGCCCAGAGGGCTCTTTGCCAGAGCTGCTGAAGAGATGCTGCTCCTCGAGCCCAGATGCTCGGCTGCTGGTTTCCAATGAGCCACAGTGATGCAGGAGGGACAGGAGGCGTGGGGGAACCCCAAGGTTTTGTGCCCCTCAGCAGGACTTAAGCTTTGCGGTGGTGGTGTGCTAGTGGCTGGGATGGCTGTGCTGCTCTTGGCTGCCTTGGAAGTCCCAGCCAGCTTTAACATTAGCCTGGAAACTTGGGCTCAGACAGGAGCAGCAACTATTCCTCCCTGGAGGGAAACCGGGCAAGGTGCTCTTGACTTCAGAGCCGACACTCCAGTTAACACCCACTGAAGAGCTGCCCTAGGAGGGAGCTGGCTGCTAAGTCCTGATGGCAGCTCATGTGTAGTAACCCTTTAACCACTCTTTTAAGTATTAATGAAGTAAATTCCATGGAAACCAGCTCCCCATTGGGCGGCCAAGGTGGATTTTGAGGAGTGTGTTGATGATGTGCCGGCCTTGCCACGGTGTAGCCCTCAGCCCGTCGTGTGGGTAGCGCGGTGCTGGGTGATCGGCCTGGAGCTGGGAATGGCTGCTGGGAATGGTTGCTTTCCAGTGCCCCATGCCATGCTGCTGCAGTCGATGGCTTTGCTGGGTGTGGGCTGGGGCAGTGCAGCTGGAGCTTTGCTGCTGCCGCGTGTGCGTCCATGCCCGTGATATCCACGTGCTGGGAGCTGGGAAAAGCCCTCGGTGATCCACCCACCGTGTGCCATGTTACCAGTCCCGGTGGCTTTAGCAGGGCCTTCTGCACCTGGGGGAAGCCCACGAGGGTTTGGGAAGGACTAGGAGGAGGCTTGCAAGACAGGCTGGTTTGGTCCCTGCCCAGTAAAGCCCAGAGGTTTTTCTTCCTAAATGATCCCTGTGGTGCTGAGGATGCCGGATGAAGGAGCGTGGCCTGAGAGAGGAAGGGCTCCGTCCTGCCGCGTCCCTTTGTGGCAGCTGGGTGTCCTAGATGTTAGAGACAGAAAAGAGACAGACAGAGAAATAGGATGAGGGAATGACTCGCACCGTGGGCCATGTCACACCTGTTCTCTCCTCTGTCCCCATGCTCTCTGTAGGTTCGGCGTACCCCCCCAGCTGGCGCAGCGCCCAGGGAGCCCCGGATGTCTGGCAGTTTTCGGATGGAAGTTCCAGAGCACTTAAATTCTGAGAGGAGGTGAAGCTGGGGCGAGCGGCCGGCGGCGTCTGGAGGTGCCTCTGCCCTGCTGGGCCACATCCATCCGTCCCTGGGAGAGCCTGAGGAGTCACCCGCCGACAGCAGCGCTCCCCGGGCTCCTCCTGCCTGCAAGACTATCGTATTTATATTTTGTAATAGAGTACAACACTTCTTTGGGGCTGGGTTTTTCGGTTTTTTTGGGGGTTCTTTTTGTTCATTGGTTTTTGGTTTTTTGGTTTTTTTTTTCCATTTTCTAAAAACAAACAAACGAAAAATACCCCACCCACCAAGGTCAAGGGCTTAATGGTGGCTCCAACTGGCTCCTTTCCCCATGGAAAAGACTGTCTTGCTCTCGTGGACAAGCCGGCTTGTTGGTTATCCCCGCAACGTGCCATTCCTCGGGAGGCACATCTGATGTGATGAATTAAAAATAAAGCAAAACACAGTGTAGGTCTGTGGGTGGGTGGGAAATTGCCATAATAAATGTTGGAGCTTTAGGTTTTGTTTGCTCTGTCTTTAATTTTTAATGCTAACAAGGGCCAGACGGCTGGGCTGGTGTGACTCTGTGTTCCCGTACTGGCTGCAGAAAAGCAAGTGCTGGGTTTTCACTGGGGATGCTGCTGGCTCGAGGGGCTGCCTGGCCCTGGTGGACAGGACAGACCTTTCCCACAGAGCTAGGCCAGGAGCTGGGCTTAGGGCTGGGCACTCTGAGTGCTGCTGAGCCACCTCTGGCCTTTGGTGATGCTGAAGGGGGGGTTCCCTTGGTGAATTCCAGGTGTGGTGTTGCATTCTGCTGATGAGCTGCGAACTGCTGGGGCTGCCGGGCTCTGTGATGTCTGCTCGAGGGGAAGCGAGGCCAGCACAGGTTTGGGAGGGGTTACAGCCATGCTGAGAGTCAGACCAGGGGATGCAGAGCCTGCCCTGAGCTGGGGGAGCTGCTGCTGCTGCTGCTGCCAGGTTGTTGTCCCGGTGTTTCCCAGGCTTTGCCCCAGGGACTGGCGCATCCCTTGCTCAGGGCTAAGCACCACCCAAAGATTGTCCTGGTTGGGGGCCCAGGCTCTGTGCTGAACAGAAGATGGGTTATGTGTGAGCTCTGTGCTGGCTCTGATGGGACTGATAGGCTGTAGCTGCTCAAGCCCGTGCTGGCTGGTGGGAATGGGCCTTATTTGGTGAAAGAAGGTGCTGGGTAGCGAGTGGAGAGGCTGGCTGGCTGGGATGGATCCGAGTCATGGGGAAAGGGCCAGAGGATTGCTTGGCTTTGTGCATTAACTTTAGCCCCACTCCTGTTCTGTTCATCCCTTGCTTACAGTGTGAGTGAGACCCTCACTTGGGGTGACTCTCTGCTGGGGAAACAGCTGTAGGGAAAACCATGTTGCCTTTTCCATGGACAGTGTTGCTCTTTTGTAGTTTAAAACCCCAGGCTGTGGTTTTCTCGTGGTGGCCTGGGCACAGCACAAGCACAGACACTTCAGTACCTTAAAATCTGGCTGGGGTGGGCAGCAGGAGCATCTCCAAGGGGTGCCACACTGGAAGCCTGGAGCACTTGGTGCCCTGGGATGGACACCAAGGGAGCTGTTGCTGCTTCTCCTAAGGTGATCTGGTCTTTGAGGACAAACCACCCAAAAGTCTACGCACAGCCTCAGCTCTTTTTTTATCATGAGGGGATGTTTTTAAAATTTCTTCCTAACCCAGCCTGTGCTGCCACCTCTGTGTCTGCTGCTAGGGGGGTTTTGAGCCTCGGAAGGGTGAATCCTGTTGGATTAAGCACCTGGTTGATTGTGAGTGCACAGTGGTGCAGAGTCAGACACCTGCTCCTGCCTGCCCTGGGGTCTCTGCTCCAGGCAGCCCTGTCAGATCAGGGCTGTGGAGTCACTGACTGCCAGGGGGGCTGCTCTGCTCGTTTCTCTGGGCTGCTGGGCAGGACTCAGGTATCACTGAGTCTGCATCCACAGCCTGGCCCAGGGCTGCTGGGAAGCTGCTTTGTGAGGGATTCCAGTGAGCTGGCTCCTTTCTGGGGCTGTCTGACCCTTGCTCTGTGTGAGCACTGGCCCAGCTCAGTTTGTGGGTGTCTTCTGGGCTAGCTGGTTGTGCTTTTGCTGCTCTGCCTGGTGGAACAAGTGTGATGGGATCTGCTTTCTCTGGCTGTGGCTTGTCTCTCCTTCAGCAGGCAGCATGAGGGCAAGGGTCTCTCCCAGGAAAAGCGAGAAATAACAAAGTGGGGGTGGCTGAGTGCGTTCTGCCAAGCACAGAAGTGATACCTGAAGTGCTGAAGATGTAGCCAAATAGTCTTTACAATGTCTATTTTTTAATACAGTTGTTAAACTCTCCCCCAACTCTTAGGGCTTTGAAACATCTTCAGAATTCATGTTGCCTTAACAGGTGCCATGTCTGTGCTGAGAGCCCCCTGTGAGCCCTGGGGCTCCTCTCCCTGGCTGCCAGCCCTGCTCCTGCTCCTGCTCCTGCTCCTGCTCCAGGCTCTGCTGTGGCTCCTGCAGAGCCCCAGGACAGCCTCAGCACCAGGTCTGGTGGAGATTCCAAAGGGTTTCCACTGCCCTGGGTGACCTGTGTGCTTTAATTAAGGGTGCCATCAGGGCCCTCCTTCTGTCTGAGCAGGGCTTGGCCGAGTCCCCTTGCTGTGTCAGGGCTTGGGAACACCAGCAGCTTAATGAGTGTCTGCCAATTAACAAGAGTCCAAGGTTTCCTGTGAGGGGAGGGCTGGGAAGTTGTTAGAGGGGCAATATTCCCAGGGGTTTTGTATTTTGGCAAATTCTCCAGGTGCTGGTCTGCACATCCAAATTGGAAATAAGGTGTGGTTGGCCTTTACTAAGAAAACAAAGCTCCTAAAGTTTTGGGACTCGTAATAAAGAAAAGATAAATGTTCTTCCCAGTCCCAGGGGTTGAGATGAACAAGATTCCTGGGAATCAACTGGCTTAACTTTGAGGTTTTGGGTTTAAAAAGCTGCTTTCAGACTTGGAGATGATCTGACTATGCTGTGTTTGATTTCTAAGCACACTTTTCCTGACACTAAAATGCAGCAAAGGTCAAGCCTTTTGTGAAGTCTAGCTTAAATTTTGCTTTCAAAATAATGTATGTTTTGGATTCGTGATGCATCTGGGCTGTGGACTTTTATGGGATGCAAGACCTCTCCCCAGAAGGGATCTGAGAACAGATTTTGTGAGTGAGTTTCCCAGCAAAACAGCCAAGCTCCTTGTGGTTTTTTTCAACCCCAGCTTTGTGCTGGGTCCCACTAAGTGACTGTGTTCAAGCAGCATGGTGGTGTTGGTTGGTGACAGCACAGCTGTGGGCTCTGGGGGAAGGTGCAGAGAAGCTCCATCCTCCTTGGGCTGCTGGAGGTTATTTTGCCATCTTTAGCCTTTACTTTGGGTTTGCATCTCCTTTCTCGTGTGTGTTTGAGCTGCCTGGGTGCTGGTGAGGCCTGGGTGAGCCTTTACCTGTGGATTTTTGGCAGTGAGGGGGGGAGGACCTGCTGAGCACCACTGCTGTCCCAGGGCTCCCTGACCTCACTGAAAAGTCTCATTGAGGAGTGAGCTGAACCCCCCAGCCCTCAGAAACGGGAGTGGTGCCTCATTTCCTTCTTCTCTGCTTCTCTTCCCACCCAGCTTTCCCATTCCAGGCTCCATCATTCCATTGTGTGTTGTATCTGCTGCAGGTCAAACATTGCCCCTCCATCCCAGTCCTCTCCCCCCAAAAAATCATCCTGTTAGGATTCATCTTCTGCAGGGGTCCCAACAATCAGTTGTTCCCAAGGCAAGGTGGAGTTGCAGGGGGCAGAGCAAGGACAGAATGAAACCCCTAAACCCCAAACACGGCCCTTCCTCCTTAATCTCCCTGGATAGAGTTACACATCTGGTGGAGGCTTGCTCGTTGTTGCCATGACTTTTATTGCATCTTTAGCAGTGATGAAGTTCAGATGGCAGAGCCAGGGGGCCCCCGTTTCATTTCTCCTCCTGGCCTCCCGTAATGAGCGCGGCGCGATCCCTGGGAACGCCGGCTCCGAGGGCGGGAGCGGGGGGAAATCCTGGCTCTGGGCATGGCAACAGGTGGGTGGAGGTGCCTGTGCTGTGTGAGCGTCACATTCTGCACGGAGGGGGATGATGGGCAGGTGGTTTCTCCTAACAAAACCCAGGTGAGGCGGATCCCGCCTTTCCTGGTGGCCGGGGTGTGTGCGCCGCGCCGCTTCCCGAGGTTGGTCCAGCCCTGGTGGCTCTTCCCTGGCCCTTTCCATGACCCTCTGGGCTTCCAGTGGCGATGTACAGAAGCTCCCAGCTCCCCCCCAATGTCTGCATGTGTCTAAGGGCTATACAGGACTCACTGGCGGGCCCCCCGTGGGCGGGATTTGTGCATGCAAAATGAAGGTTGTGTTTGGCTTCTCATACTCGGGTCTATATTCCATATTGTGTTGACCAAGAAAAACACCTCAGCCCCTGTGCTGAAGAATGTGATGGACTGATGGCTTTCAGAAACGTACTGTAAATCAAGGAGGCTAATAAATACTTGCTATTAATAAAATGGGGCTACTGCCTTTCAAGTTATTTTCACGTTTTGCAGCATCCTGATTTAAATGGCACGAAGAAGGTGGCACCTTTGGACCTCTCCTCCTCCCCCTGCACTCTGTGGCTCAGCTGAACCCCCAAAGGCTTGGGGAGCTTTTCCTCAGTGAGGAGGTTTAGATGGAGCAGCCCAACCCCACGGAGCTGGTGAGGGGTGACCCCAGTGGTGCAGGGTCCCCTTGGCAGAGGGTGGCCTCTGGCAGCCCTTGCTCCATGGCTTGCGTCCATGAAATCCCCCACTGGTGGGCATCCCCAAAACTCCCTGTACCCCTAATTCCACTATGGATAAAACTTGTTTTTTGTGTTCTCCTTCCAACAGACCTTTTCCTTGCTCCCTGCCTGGCACACTCCCCTGGGCTTTGGCTTTTCCATTTGGAGGCTTTGGGGAGGAACATCCCTTGGGGAGCTGCTCTGCTCCTGGCTGCTCCAGTTGCCTTTTTTTTTGTTGTTTTTTGTTGCCTAAAATCCCCCTTTAGCTGTTTTCCCTACTTTTTCCCCTCTCTCCCCTGCTGAAGAGACAGCACCTTCTGCAGCTGTAGTGATTAAAGGGGAGGGGAAAAAGGAAAAAAAAAAAGAAAAAAAGCTTATTTAAAGCAGAGCCTGGCAATATAAAACAAGGTGTGGAGGTGATGAATGATCCGGGGTACATTAAAGCAGGGGCTGGCACTTTCGTGTTGGAGCGCTCCCGGAGCTGCTCGGGAACGCCGAGCATCCGCCCCGGGGCCCTGATTCGGGCAAGTTCAAAAACGTCCCCTGGGATTTAGGCAAGCCCTGGCTGCTTTTCCTCTCCCGGAGACCCGGGTGCTGCTGCTCAGAGGCGGGGCTGGGAGGACACGGAAGGACAGATCCCCCCTGGCCCTGCTCCGGCTCCTGGGGAGAGGGGAGCAGAGGGGGCATGGGCGCTCCTGCAAGGTGCAGGGGTGGGAGAAGCCTCCCTGCCTTCCAAATGCTTTTGGGAAGGGCATTCCCAGCACTGCTGTGGGAATGTTTGAGGGGAGCAGAGGGTGGATGGGCGCTCCTGCAAGGTGCAGGGGTGGGAGAAGCCTCCCTGCCTTCCAAATGCTTTTGGGAAGTGCATTCCCAGCACTGCAGTCAGGAGAGAGGGAGGAAAAGAGCAGAGCTCATTGCATGCGAGGAGCAAGGGCAGGTGCAGGGAAATTATGCATTTTTCCAGACTGGCTTATTCCCTTCTGTGTATTAAACATTATTTTAATATTCGAGTGACAATGTTTCATAATTAAGCCAAGTGTAAGAGCTGGAGCACACTGGAGAGCTGGGCTGGGTGTGGGGAGGTGAGGAAGGCTCCCAGCCCCTGCCCAGGATTAACCCAGGCTGCAGCATCCTCTCTGGGAAGGGCAGAGCCTGCCTCTGGAACTCCAACACACCCCCTGCCCGGGCAAGGAAAACCTTTAACTCATAAAGGTTGTAATGTTAATACAGAAGAAAAGCCTTTTAAAAAATTACATTAGTTCACAGCCATCTATTGAACTCATGAGGGGAAATCTAGCCCCTGAGAGATAGAAACTAAAGAGCTGAGCCATAAACCAGTACGATAACATCCTTATTATAAGATGCAAATTAAGGGGCCCAATTCACTTTAAAAAAGCATTATGAGTATTTAATTTTTCTAGTGGGAATCTCTGAAGTTGGCCTGTGTGTGGTTTTTTTGTGCTGTGTACTTAAAATAAGAAAGGAGAAAGTCAGTGAGGCCATGAAGGAGAGCTGAGGGTGCTGAGGGTGCTGTGGGTGTGGGAGGAAGGAGCTGGTGCTGACGGGGGGCAGCAGAAGATGTGTTCACACTGGGTTTGGGTGGGGAGCTCCTGGTGAAAGCCAGCAGCACTGCAGTGGGGTTTCAGTGCTGTAGAACAGGGCCAGGACCTGCCCTGGGTGTGTTTTAAGGGCTCAATCCCCAGAGCAGCGGGCTGGCTCCCTGTGCAGCTCTGACCCTGCTGCCCCATCTGTGCTGTGTTTTGGGTTTTCTCCCCCTGCCCTGGGCCTTGCACCTCCTCCTGTGCTGCCACGAGGCTGCCATCAGTGCTGTTGTCCCAGAAAACATTCAGTGGCAAAGGGAAAAGGGGCCTCGAGGCTTTGGGTGCTCTGCTTGTGGCACTTCTTCACAATGGGAGTGATTTGAGGCTTAACCATATCTGCCTAGCTGGGTTTTCCTGGCCATTTCTGGCTTCCTGGAGCTCTTTAAAGTTGGAGGTTTTTTTCCCCTCCCCTCTGAGGTTGGAAGATGGTGCAATTGCTGCCCTTGGCCCTGTCCTTGCTGTTTGTCACATGCTGGAGGTTAAAGCCTCGAGCCAGGAGGAGGACTTGACGTGCAAGGTGGGGACAGCTGGGACAAACAAAAAAGAGATACACCAAATACCAGGCCTGCTCTCCATCCAGCTTTAGAGTTGGAAGGTCAGGACTTGTTCAGAAAAGCACAAAAAATGTGGTACCCTCACTTCACACCCTCAAAAGAGGGTTGGTTCATCCCCCTGCAAACTGGAGGTATCCAGAGCCCAGAATTGTCCTTCCAAATGTAGAAAATAAAACAAGGAGCCCTACCCTGGAAGATTGCTTTTCAGAGGGGCATTACACTGCTCTCCTATATAATGTGCAGAGGTCACAGGCTGAGCAAAACTGCGAGACCAGGTAAATACATTCATTTGAAACCCGGGGATTTTAGTTATTTTGTGGCACTGTAGAGCATCTCTCCAATTCTGGGTGTGAAACTGGAGTGGGATGGGGGGTCTGCAGCTTGGCTTTGGGGTCAGGCCCTGTTCCCCCACCTCAGCTGCTGCCTGGGGTTCAGGGCATGGAATAACTGGGTTTTCAGTGTGCTGGGGAAAGCCCTGCTCTGCAGCTGGTCCCCAGCAGCTGAGCTTGCACATGGTCTCTGCCGTGCTTTGAAACTTCTCATCCCAAGGCTGCCTCTTATCCCTCCTCCTGACAATCAAATACTTCTTTCCAAACCCCTGATTGCAAGGAATATCGCTGCTTTTTACAGCAGCACTGGTGCCCCCAGCCAGCAAAGACCATAAAGCAGGGCTGGGTAGTGCCTGTGGCAGGCACTGGGCCCTGAGTAAAAGGCTCCTTGCTTTGAGGGATTTTTTTTTTTTTTTTTAAGAAAGAAAATAAATCCTTTGTACCTTTTCCTTTTGTTTAAGAATCATAAATTCAGCAGCTAACAGGGCTAGTGGTCCATCTGGGCAGCAGCATGGGGCCATAGGTTAGTTAGCCTGGGAATATTTATGGGGCTTTGCTGGCCAGGCACAGAGGGGGCTCAGGTATAAAACACCCATTAAAAACCCCCTAAAAAACAACACCAGACCAACCTTTTCTGACGGAGCAGGGCATACCACGACTCACAGACCTATAGAAAGAGCTGTTTCAGGGGTGTTTCTCCCCCACCTCCTCCTGAATCTGCACAGGAGCACCTGGAGCACCGTGTGGCCAAAAAATCACCTGGACCAGACTTTCACTTGTCGCTTCCAAAGCGAAATTTGTGGGAAGTGGAAGGGTAAATATCCCAACAATAAAATAAATATATCTCAATATATTATATCAATATAATAAATATACATCAATATATTATATCAATATAAAAGATTATATCAATATATTATATATATTTATTATGTATAATAAATATCTTATATAAAATAAATGTATATCAATATAATATATCAGTATAATAAATTATATAAATTTATAATATAGATATTTGTTATAGATAATAAATATATTAAATATATAAAATAAATAAATATAAATATATAAAAGATATAATTATATATAATTTATTATGTCAATATAATAACTATATAAATATATTATATATTTATTATAGAAAAATATATTTATTATATATATTATATATATTATATATTATTATATATAATATATATTATATATATTCTATAAAATAAATATATATCAATATATCAACAATAAATACCCAACAATACAAAGCCCGTGGACAAACCCCGGGTGATAACTTCCCACAACCATTTCCAGCTCGTCTTGCACCCCCTAAACCCCCCCTTTCCGGTCGATCTGGGAGCAGGAGCCCCATAAATCCTGGGTACCCGGTGCTTTATCGGGTGTCCCCGGCTGTCCCCGCGAACCGCGGCGGGGCTGAACATCTGCAGGGGAGGGAAATCCTCCCCATCCCGCCGCTGGCTGTGGTTCCGCAGCCCCGGAGCTGAGAAATGGGGAAGGATGTGCTTCCCTGTGGCTGGCAGTGACTGAGTGCAGGGTGACAGCCGCGTTCCTGCGCCCCCGAGCCCTGCCCGGCTGCAGATAAGGGCGGGATGCTGAGAGCAGAGCTGGGCATGGGCTGGGAAGGGGTTGGGAAACCTCCATCGGAGTTTAAGGGCAGCTCTGTGGCCGTGTGTGGCTCCAGCAGCCCTTGGGAAGAGCGTTCCACATCACACAGCACCTTGGTTCATTAAAAAAAACAAATAAAAACGACCAAAACCCCCAGTGTCCCTTTGTGCTTGTGTTTTGTCCCTTTAGGAAAGCCTCTGGCTTTTGGGAGCAGATGCTGTGTTTGTGTCTCACTGAGGCTGGCACCAGCAGAAAGGCCCAGGGCCCCGTGGAAAGCTGGCCTCTCCCAGGAGCTGGGCTTCTCTGTCCCTGGGAATGCATGCTCTGCAGAGGCTGCAGGAGGGTCTGTCCTGCACGGAGTGACGCCCATTGTGCCTCCGGGAAGGCTCCTGGTGAGGCTGCACTGCAGCTCCCCGGGACATTCCGTAGGGCTGGATGCAGCTGGAACGCTGTGTGTGATGGGGTGGCTGGGGACGGGGAGCTGGGACACAGGGAATTGTTGATTGTACCTGGGTGCAGGTGCTGCCTCCAGTGGATCTGGGGGCTCCTGGGTACACCCAGCCACAGCCAGAACCTCCCCAGGTGTGGTTTTTGTCTGGTTTGTAGCTTTGGGCTATTTTTAAGGCTGTGGCAGAGGTCCTGCTTGGTGCCAGAAGTCTTTCCAGAGGTGATTCTCTTCACACCTCCCTGACACCTTTCCTCCTCCACACTGCAGCCTCAGGTGCATTTCTAACTCCTCTCAAACATTTTGGGGGTCTTTTTTTTTTTTTTCCCCAAGCTAGCGTCTTTATTTTTTACACCTCTTCCCTTTCCTCTGACATGTCCGAATCATCTCATCCCTTCCTCAGTAGTGACATAAAAATGCAGCTGAGAAAACACTGAAGCTGCCTCAACAACTGCTGTGCTCAGAAGCAAAGTGAACCAGAAAGTTTAAGTTACTACACTGAGAGCTTCCTCCTTAAACCAGCTTGGGGCAGGGGGAAGAAGTGAGAGTCCGTGGTAATCAGATTCTCTCCCTCATCCTAATTGCATTAACAACAAGCCAGCTCCAAAGATCTGTTTCTTTTTAAGTTTTCCTGAATTTATCCTTTGTCTGAGAGCCTTGGAAGAGAGAGCTGCAGTAAATATGATTAACCTGTAGTCAGTGCTGGGGATTTTGGCTGTGCCTTGTGGATGCTCAGCCTGCCATGGAGAGCCACCAGGCTCTGGGAAAGCAGCTCCTGCCAAATCAGGGAGTGGAGCAGCCAGAGTGGTGAGCTGCTCCCTCCTGGCCAAGGAGGCTTTGTCTTAAGGGATAATTGGTAGGAAAAAGTTACCTTTTCCTCCCCATCTCTTTCCAGGGTTGCTAAAATACCCTGGAGTTTTAGTTTGACAATGCCTTGTCAATACCTTCTACAATTCCAGAGTGCCAAATTTAAACCCTGAGTAAATCATATATATATATATAGTGTATTTTCTCTTTTAGAAGAAGAGAGGATGTTTATTTAATGTATAATTAGGTGCTGGGCCCGTGGGCTGCACAGAGGCATGGAGAGAAACCCACGGGCAGGGAGATGAAGAAAAGCCTCCCATACCAATGTGGGATGTGCCCTGTCCCTGAGCTGAGGTCAGGACAGGTCTTGTTCACTCAGAGGTGAGCACTGAGGGCATCCTGGTGACCTTGCACTGGAATTTTGTGCTGTTGGGAGCTGGTGGTTGCACAGGAGGTGGGCAGTGATGCAGCTCGGGACTCCTGTGAGCTCCTGACACATCACAGCTCCCCATTTATCAGGAAAAACCACTGCTGATGGTTCAAAAATATTAATTGTTGGGGATCTCTGTAAGTTCTGGATTGAAGGAGTCTGCCCTCCCTACTGCTTAGCTCAAGTCTGTGCTCTGCAAAGCTTTTCTGCAAGAGTTTCTCCTGGGCATGGAGACAAGGAACGGTGTGCTGATAATGCAGTGACCTTCAGCAGGAAAAGGAGAGCTCATGTCCCCAAACCACGACCACTCCTGGGTGACATTAACTGGGAAACTCGTGGAGAAGGGACTCTGCAGCATGCTGTGTCCATCAGGAGCACATCAGGGGCACTGGAGCTGTGATGGGGGATGAGCCAAGGGTGACTCCATTGCTGGGACTCCCCTGTCCCATGGGGGCTGAGCTGGGAGGGCAGAGCTGGCTGCAGGCCATGGGCTCCTCTGACAGCTCCAGGAGCCACCAAGGGAGTCTGGAGAGGAGCAGCTGAGGAGTGGGGACAGAGAGGATGGGAGAGGCAAGGTGACATCTCCAGACCCCCGTCCCAGCAGCCATTGCTCACTCCCAGAGAGCAGCAGGGCTGCCCTGCCTGGCCAGGGATGTCCATGTGTTCATGTCCATGTGTTAATGTTAATGTTAATGACCTTCAGCTGTGCTGCCCCGCACTGATTGCCCTCAGGTGGGGCACGCCCCTCTCCAGGTGTTCCTCATTACCCTGATTACAGCCCCTCACAAAAGCAGGGCCAACAGCAGAGGTTGGGCTCCATTTTGGTGCTGCCTGGATGTCCTGAGGGTTCCCTGCAGCTCCCAAAGGCATGGCTAACAGCGAGTTTGGGGTTTTTGGTGTTGTCTGGACATCTTTGGGGTCCTGCATGGGGTGAGCTCTGTCACCCCCTTCTGCTCTGCCTTGCTTGCACCCCAGCTGCCTTTGCTTCACGGACTGGGCCTGGGAGGTGCTGCCTGTGCAGCATTTGCAATTTGTCTGGCTCACAAATGGACATTTTTGGGCTCAAACTCCCTCTGGGATTGTGTGAGGTTGGTGTTAGAAGCTCCAGCTTCCTGTGAGTGTCCAGCAAGCTCTGGCTGTGGGGAAGAAAAGCTGTGCTGCTATGGGAAAAAGAGAGGAGGGTGTGCCCACAGAAGACAGAGACTTTGCTGAGGTGCCTCCAGCTGAGTTTTCCTCCTGCACCATGCTGAGAGTCCAAGCACTTCATCTTTGTGTCCACCATGGATTTTTCCTGCTGGGAAGGACAGGGAGCTGCTCTCCATGAGGCAGGTGAGTGGTTCCTGTACTTGCTGCTCTTTAGGGCGCTCCTGTCCTTGGATTCCTGCTCTCTGCAGAGAGCTGTTCTCTGTCTCTGGAGGCTCTCCCTGTGCCCATGGAGTGGCTGCCTGCTGTATCACAGCCCCTCTCCCACCTTTGCCAGAGGAGAGAGCTCCCTGAGGGCTGGGCAGGAGGCTTTTGGAAAGCCTCTCTCTGCTCTGAGAGCTCAGCTGGAAGAGAAATATTTTGGGTGTGCAGGGCTGTGCAGTGCTGCTCTGAAGGCAGCTCTGGAGCTGCAGGAGTGCTCTGTGCTGGGCTGTCCATTGTGAGAAGATGTGTTGCTCTGTTTTTCTGGGCAGAAATACTTTTTTTTTTCCTTTCTTGTACCTGAAATTCCTGTTTTTGGGAAAAGCTGTGCTTCAATGTTGCAGTGGGCAGAACACTAAAGTTTCTTTAAGTTTGAAGTTTATGGCTGGTTGTTAAGTGTTGATAAGCCACAAAAGAAATCACCAAACCATATTGCTTGGAGCCATCAGTGCCTCTTGTAAGTGCTGAGGGAGGGAATGCTCAGCCTCTCTGATGTGCAGCTTTGTGCCTTGCCTGGTGCTTCCCTCACTGTGAGTCAGGGATGGCACCATGGCTAATTCCTCTTGGCCTTGGCCTTGGGGAAGCTGCAGAAACAAATGTGGGGGCTGAGGACCAGGCTGTGCTGAACTGCTGGACCTTGCTGTTGTAGCAGTATTTATACTGTAGTAGTATATTTATATTGTAGTGGTCCTTCCTGCCCAGCTCTGCAAGGGGCTGGAGGGGGGTGGGAAGGAGGATTTGGAGCTGGGGGGTGCCCACAGCTGGTGCTGCCTGTGGCTGTGCTGGATGAAAGAAAAAGCAGGAGGTGTTGGTCCAGTTATTCCCTTCACAGCCCCCTCCCCACTGCAGGCTGCTCCTGGCTCCAGTGAGAATGCCCCACTCAGGGGACACATTTTCATCCATTTTCCTCCTCCCAGAAGCACTGGGGGAGCTTATCCAGGGGTGTGTGTGGGGTCTGTGTGGTGCAGAGCTCAGCCCAGGTCTCCTGGGACATGAGGCTCTGTCTCACGGCTCTCCCTGTGCTTTGGGAGGGTTGTGTCACCTTGCCCTTGAGGACACCACAGTCCTGTTCTATCTCCCTCCCAAACCACCCTCCTCCCTCCCAAAAAGCCCAGCAAAGGTCAGCCTTGTGCGTGGCTTGGCAAGCCCACGCCACAACTGGCTGGACTGGTTTGGAATGCCTGGTGGCAGCCGTGCTTGGGGACGGCCTCTCCCTGGGCATGAGTCATGGGCAGGCCAGTCTGGCTGTGCACTGCTGGCTGTCCGTCCCGCTGTCCATCCTGCTGTCTGTCCTGCTGTCCCTGCCTGGGCTCAGCCATCCTCATCCCGCAGAGACTCCAGGTGAACTTGGTGGTGTTACCTCGCAGGAGTTTGAGGGAATCTAGAGTAGATTTCTAGATAATAATAGATAATCTAGAAATTATTTTGGCCACTCCTTCCTCTGCCCATCCATCTGAAGCACCAGGCTTTGGCTTCTGAGCCACAGCAGCAGCCAGGATGGGAAGATAGAGGTTTATCCATTAAAACAGCATCCCTGACTCCTGTGGACCCGGACAGCCCTCGTTGGAGCGATTAAGGGCTGTGCCATTAGTCTGCTGCTTAATGAATATTGAAATGCTGCCTGGAAATGAAAAGGCATCTCCTTTTCTGCAGCACAAACAAAGCAGGGATGTTTTCCACTCAGAGGGATGGTCCCTAAGTGTTGGGTGTCAGCCCTCTGGAGCTGCAGTGATGCCCTGGTCTTGGAGCTGAAGGGAGAAGTGGGAATCTTGTGGTTGGTAATAGCCAGGCCATTATTTTGAGGACAAAAATGTTTAATGTACAATAACGAGTCACATAATGAATGCCCAAATGAGTGATGTTTTCTTCAGTTTTACATTCCCAGAGGAGCAGAAAGTATTGGTCCCTTTGACACGGGAAGCAGTCAGGCAATTACATTGCTGTGCTCTGAAAAGAGGGGACTTTATTTCATAACAATTTCATAACAAGAAACTTGAGGAAAGGCCCAGAACACTCTGTGCTTCCTGGTCACTGCTTTAATTCAATTTGCCTCTGCTCCAGGTTAAAAAGGGATGTGGGTTTTGGGGCTGTCAATCTAGTTCTGGGTTTTTGGAAGTGAGGAGCTGGGAAGGAGAGCAGGAAGGCAACTCTGAAGGGTTTCTTCTTTCCATAGAAAGGCACATGAGAATTAATGAGTGCTGGTTACCCTTTTGTAGTGAGGGGTGGTGGTGGATGCCCCCAGGCAGGAGCTTGCTCTGGGTGGGACATGTGCTTGCTATGTGCTCATGGATGTGCAGGGTTGGGTGCTGGTCTGCTCTGACCCCACTGCAGCGTCACCAAAACTCTCTGTGGCTTCGAGGGGTTTGCCCAGGAGCTTTCAGTACCCTCTTTTATTTTTTTTTTTTACTTTTTCATAAGCGAGTTAATGTGAGAAGTTGTATGAAATATTTTGAGACTTAAGACTCATTTTCTTCCCTTACTGAAATTTTGGGGAAAATGATACCCTTGTCATTTTAGCTGGGCAACACCACCTAAATATTCATCATGGTTCAGAAAGCAATGAAACCTGGGTAATTTCAGTGAACCTGGGTGATTTCAGTGATGCTGGAAAATCAGTCTCACTCACACCATGTGCAGGAGAGGTCTCAAATGTTGCCTTAGAAAGAAAAGTTTTAGTGCTCAGAAAAAGAAAAAAAAATCCAGGTTTTATCTATTTTACTGAAGGCTAGAATGAGTTCTTATGTATATTTTATAAGAATATTTGTTTTGTGTTTAGCCCAGCATTAGGGACACTTTTTTTCCTTAATAAGCTCACGCCGGTGCTCCCGTCACCGTAGCCCGGAGGCCGTGTTTGGTGAGGATGAAAAATGAACGTATTATTTCCCTATCAATAGCAGGCCAGGCTGATTAATGCCAACCAGCACTGCCCCAGCGTGCTGGCAGGAGGGCTGCCCTGTCTGAGCAGGGCTGGGGCTTCATCTCTAATGTGGAGCTTTCAACCACGGGGCCGACAAAATGCCTCAGTGACAGCCAAGCCATTAATTACCATCATCTGAGCCTAATTCATTCATGCCTTTCCCTCTCATGCAGAGGGACAGGGAGGGCCGAGGGCACTTGGGGAAACACAGGCATGATTCCATGTTCGTTATGCGAGCACTGTGTTGGTTGCAGTGGCTTTAATTGAATTGGCTTGCCAATAAAGCTGTTGTCATTCAGTAAGTGAATTTGTTGTACTACTCGCACCACAGCTGCTGCATACAACCAGGCGTTTCCTGAAGGCAAGCCAACCTTGTGCTACCCTGGCTGGAGGGTTTTTCTTTCTGCCTTCCCCCAAAACTCATCTGTAGCACGTTCTAAAATATCCTTTAGGTGTTGCTCCCCACCTGGCAGCAACAGGGCATCACCTGCCTGAGCCCCTCTGGCAGGGGCATGTTACAACTCAATGTTATTGGAGTTGTAACTCATGAAGGGAAGCCTAAAAATTGCTTGACAATAGTAAATCTTTGATTTCAGTACCGATGGAGGCAGCTGGTAATGGGGACCTGTTGCCCTCAGTGCTGGGAGCCTGCTTGTATGAATCCATGGAAATGGTTTTGGCCAAGGCTGTGGTGCCTATTCCCAAGCCCAGAAAAGGGTGGCTGTGAGTGGGGTGCTGGTTATCCATCGTGGTCTGGGGCTGGCTGGTCAGACCATGTGTTTTTCCAATTAACAGGCTCTGACCTCCGTTACCCTGGGCTGGTGCTGATAGAGCATCATTGTTCCTTGCAGGAAAAGTAAATACAGAATATGACAGACAATATATTTTGTTAGTCAGGAGCTTAGAGTGCCATTAAGAAGTCTGGCAATATTGATAAAATAAAGCAACATTAGGAGAGGCATTTATTATGGTGTATGTGGGCTGTTGGGCCAAAAAATACTCCAACTTTCTGCAGTTTATAAAACATTGGGGAAGGAGAGGGGGCGGACTGCCTGATTTATGCTGGCTGTAAGTGATACTGAGATGAAGTAAAACATCCAGAGGTCTGAGAAAGTGTTACTTTTGTGTTTTAATGCCTGGTGTGAGTGTGCACACAGAGGTCCACGAGGCAGCTCAGGGCTGGTTGAGGACCAGCACTCCCTGCACAAACACCTCATCCTTCTCATGGGCGCTGAGGTGCAGCCCCACATCTGAGCTGCCCCTGCCCCTCTTCTCTGCTGGGTCAGAGCAAAACCCTGTGTTTTTCATCCCCCAAGAAGAGGAGGATCAGATTTGGATCTGTTTGTTGTGGCTGGGCCCCAACTCCAATTGGGATTAGATACTTTTTCTTGGTGCTGTGCTGAGCTGGGGGAATTACCCCAAGAGAGAAGTTTTATTCAGAGTTTTTTGTTTTGTTTTGTTTTTTAATAGCAACCTCATAAAACCTCACATTGAAATCCGAATTAATTGTCGGATTTATCCTTATTGTAGATTATTTTAAGCACATCCAAAATATGGGTAGGTCAGGTTTTTCCAGCCCTCTGCTGAAACTGGATCACGCTCACCTGTATGCAGGAGCTGAAATAATATTTTGAGTGTTGATCTCACTTGAGGTAAATCCTAAATTTGAAGAGAGAAGCTGGATGTTAGATGGTGAAACTTAGTACATGAAAGCCTGTTTCTAGACAGCCCATAAAACCCCTACATTTTGCCCCATGTAGGCCAATGTTATTTGAGTTGTAACTTATGAAGAGAAGCCTAAAAATTGCTTGATAACAGTAAAACTTTGACTTCAGTACCAATGGAGGCAGCTGGTAATGGGAACCTGTTGCCCTCAGTGCTGGGAGCCTGCTTGTATGAATCCATGGAAACGGTTTTGGCTGTGGTGTCTATTTCCAGCCCAGGAAAAGCCACTTTTCCTGGTGCAGTGGGAAGAGAAATATATCAAGCATAAAGTTTGAGGACCTTCAAGTAGTTGGCCTGTCTTCTCTTTGTGGGGCACCAACTTGAGGAGTAGAAATATTCTGGGAATGTCCCTCTGAGAGCTGTAAGACCATGGCCTTCTTCCTCCTTACTGTTTCTTAGGATTTTTCCTGGAAGTCAAGACTTACAACTCTAGGAAATAACTATGTGGTCAACAGAGAACCCTCAGCCATAACATCTGGAATTAGGCAACACATCTGGAATCTTGGGGTGGTGAGGGCGTGTTGGGGGCAAAGCCTGGGGTTTCAGGGCTGGGATCCACAGCAGCCGCCCCTCCTGATGGTTTAGGGTGATGCTGGGTTCCAGCAGGTCTGTCTGGCAAATTTTCCTGCTGCACCAAACCTGGTGAATTTGGGTGTTTGTGGCAGGGGACGACCCCTTGGGTCGGGGCACTGGTGTGCTGCAGCTTCAGGGAGCAACGAGGGTGGGGAAATCTTCATGGTGAACCCAAAGCTGTGCTTGGGGTTACTCCAAGTAACCCAGTTTGCTGTGAACACTCCCTGGGAGGCTGTGTCAGTCAATTATAGACTTAGGGTGGCCAACAACCTCTTCTCCTATCGTGTCTTCCCACCACTCCCCAAGCCTCTGCCAGAGAGGACAAGCCCAGTGGCAGCAAGCACACACCAGCCTCGGGATGTCATGGCAAGGAGCCAAGATGAAAGTTCTGGATAACTTCATCTTGTCTTTTCTTGGGTATAATATTAATGTATGTGGAATGCAACTGTGCTACTATTTAAAAAACAAAAAAAGGCTGACAGGGGCTTTTGTACGTCTGTATCCCCCATGCTATTGGAAATAAACTTTCATTAGTAGGAGCCATGTACTTCTCAATTAGTATCTAATCAGGTAGGCTCTTCTTTATTTAGGAGGTTTATAGTTTTCTTAATTCTTCCATGTCCATCACATTCACAGCATAAGAAAATTGTGCAGGCATGCTGGCCTTTCTTTAGAATGAGATTTCTGTACAGAAAAAACAAAGCCTAATTTTTCAGAGATTGGGTTAATGATTGGGAGAGCAATGACTTGGAGAAGGAGGACTTGAGCGAAAGGAAACTGCTCACTGAAACCAGACCCTAGAAATGCCATAAATTTAGGTTTGTAGCAGGCCAATGCTTATTTTTCTTTCTCTGTGCCAAGCACTGCTTTTGCCTTTAAACTGAGTAGGGTTGAGAAAGAAAGTCCATCTGGAAGAATCTTGGGAGGGGAAGAGGAATTTGGTGAATGTTCAGATCACAAAACCTGGTTACAACTATCTGAATGGTTCTCATTGAAGTAACTTTCTCAGAATTGTGGAATGGTTTGGATTGGAAAGGACCTTAAAGACCATCTAGTTCCAGCCCCTCTGACATTCAGCTCTTTGACAACACAAGCTTGAAAGCCTCGTGTGCCAAGTTTGCTTCAAAGTAATCTATGCAAAAAAAAGCACAATCTGTGTGTGTGTGAGAGAGCTCTGGAGCTGGGGAAAAAAACCCAGGGAATTCCTTTAAGGCCTGTGAACACCCAGTCTGTAAAAATTAACTCGTGTCTCACCCAGCTCGTGATACAGGGCACTGGTGGGACTGGTGCCACCCGGCCTTCCTTCGTGTCTCTGCGAGCCACAGGAGGGCCTGGATCCTCTGCACCCAGCCCTGTGCTGGCTGTCAGAGCTGTAATTAACTGTGTGGGTGGCAGAATGGCCCAGGGCTCCCCGTTTGCATTTTGTGCAACTGGAACGAACCCTCCTTGTTGGGGTAAGGTGGCAAATAAAACCCGAGCAGGGCAGCGCCGGGTGTTGGTGGGGAGTTGTGTAATAGCATGAGAATGGGTTTTATGGCAGTGTATCACTTGCTGAGACTGCAGGGCTGGCCCAAATCAGGCGTTGGGAGAAGGCTTTTGTGCAGCTCCATGGCTTTTTTGGGAAGTTTATGGCTTGCCCAGCAATCGGGTGCTGTGTGAAAGCCGTGAGGCTGCGGGGCCGCGTTGGCAGCGCGGCCGTGTCGCAATGTACAGAGAGATGCACACAGAGGCACCCACAGCTGTACAATGCACACAGCTGGGGCTGTGGAGAGATCCCAGCCCTGCCTGCATGGCCTGGGCTTCCCCAGGGCTGCTCTAACCCTAACCCTGACCTGGGATTTCTTTGCCTTTCTATGCCTCCTGCACCTGGGCTCGCGCTCTCAGCACCGAGTCGCATGTGTGCGCCCTTGCTGTGTGCTAAATCACACCCCCTCTGTGTCTAGGATGAGCTCCTGAGCCTTTTTGCTCACCTTGGGGTGTTGCTTCAAACCTTCTTGGGGAAGAAGGTTTGGCTGTGTCAGGGGTCTTGAGTGTTGCAACTCTGCCTGTGTGGCAAGGGAGAGCCGAGGGGCTCCCGAGGAGCTGGGATCAGACATTCCCTGAGCTGGCTGTGTGACCCAAAATGCAGCCTGAGCTTTAGTGGTCCAAAGCTTTGGCTCTCAAGGGTGAAGCTGAAAGCCAGGTACAGGTGGGAGGGGATCAGGTGACTCTCAGACTCCCCAGTGGGTCTGTGTTCTGCAGCATCTCCATGGATTTGATTGGATTTGGTTTCAAGTCTCCGTGTGCAAAGTTTTATCGGCTGTCCTTGGGTTGTCTCTCAAGGGCAACTCCCCTTTTTCCTGGGCAGTGCAAGGAGCCTCTCCCTGTGTGTCAGCAGGCAGAAATGATCAGAGAGTGCTTTGTGCATGGCAGAAGACACAGAGTTCCACAGCTGGGACAGGGAGGGCATCTGGCATTCACCCCAGGGGTCATCTGAGCCTGATGTCCCCACAGCTCAGTTTGGGACAGCTCCTTTTGGAGTGGATGTTTGCCTTTCTCCAGGAGGTCTTTTTGGGTGGACTCGAAGGTCTGATGAGAGCCTTCTCATGGCTGTGCCTTGTGGCAGTAGCTCTCTGTTTATATTTGTATAAAGATTGTGCACTGAGGTCAGAACCCCCACAATGCTGAGGAAAACCTTTCTGTTGGCTTTATTGGCTGTTGCTCCACCTCTGCAATGAAATCAGAAGTCAGAACCTGCAAAAATGTGCGAGTGAGATGCAGAAAGTCTTAAATTAGCTCTAAACAGAAAAGGAGGGGAGAAAATAACAGCCCCAAACCCAATAAAATGTGACACAGGTGCCTTTCTGAAACTTTCTCTTCTGTTCATTTCAAAGTACTGTTTGAACAGTGTTTCAGTATTACTGGACTTCTCATAGAGGCAACACTTGCTCTGAACAGTAAATTTCCAGGTGATCCACTTTAATTTGTTTGTGCTCACCAGGAAGGGAGCATATCCACTTTAAAGCATCTGTCCTGAGAGAAATTCACAATGATGAGAAATACTCTGGAGCTGAGACCAAGACAGATCACTGTGCTTTACTGCAAACCTCTGCACAAGCTGGGTGGTGTTGCCTTTCCCAGTCCAGCTCTTCCCTGCAGCTGGAATTCCTAATACACAGTTTCTTGGCTGGGGCTAGGTTGGTGTGCAGTGGAAGCTGCTGAAATTGAGAGAGATGCTCTGGGTTTATTGTGAAATTACCAAAATCCAGCCGTAGGCCTGGGAAGGTTCCTCGGGACACAGAGATTGTTGACAATTGTTGTCCTGCTGCTGTGGGGGAGAGCAGAGCACGAGATGGGAGGAATGGGAATTGGGAATTGCTCCATGGTCCTCCCTGGAGCCTGAGCATCCCAAATCCAGCAGAGCTCCAGTGGCACTCTCCCCGCTCCCTCCCTTGGCTGCGGGGCTGAGCAAGTGTGGACAAACCCTGCCTGGAGCTGCTGCCAAGCTTCTCCAGCTCTTCCCACTGCTCTGCCCGAGTGCTCAGGAGATAAGGTTCATCCTGCCCTGCTTTTGCAAAGGGATTTGGTGATTGCAAAACGTGCCACGCTGTTGACTGGAAGTTGTTACCATCTGGTGGCTGTTTCCATGGTCTGGCACTAATGAGGGGGTGATCTCAGTCGGGTTCCTAGGGGACAGGTACAGGTGGGAGTGGATCACTTTCTTCCCCCTCACTTTCTTCCTCACAATCACAGTCATCATCACTGCACTGGGCACTAACTGGAATTCTCAGTTACAAGTGGCTGTGGAAGCACTTTCCACAAGGGAAAAGTGCCTTTCCAGCAGCTGGGTTGTGTTTTCTGTGCAGAAAGGATCTGGGGCTTTTGGCCATGTTGTACAAGCTTTAAACACTCTCTAAAGAGGGAATCAAAGGACATGAGCTACAGTAGGTGAAGTAAGAGGAATAAAAACACTGTTATCCCTTTGGCTGATTTCCTAACCCTCCCACCACTCAATAGGTGCCTGCTCCAAAGTGCCCTGTCTTGTAAATGCATGCCCAGAAAATGCAGCTAAAAAAAAAAAGTCTAGTCTAATATTCAGAGTTGGGATCAAGTGGAAGCATTCATGGTTCTCACTGGTTTGATGATATTTGAAATGTTATTCAAAATCATGCAAAGCTGGGCTCTGCACTTGGAGCCGTGGAGGTGGAGATTGGTGCTGCAGGGGATGTTCCCAGGGAAGGGAGAGGGCTGGAAATTATGTGGGATAGTAAATGCAGCTCAGATATAGCCTGACAAGTGTCATGGTCTTCTACCTCAGCAGTGACCTTTCGCTGCTGCTCTAGTACACCTCTCTGGTCCCTCTCTGTCTGTTTATGGGGTCATCATGACCCCACACAAGCCCTCAGTTTTGGAGGAGGTGTGCAAAGGACTTGTTTTCTGAAAGCCAGACAGGACATTTCCTGAGCGCAGAGGTTACCAAAGCTTGTTTAAAGGGAAGCTCATGCTGTGCCGTGGTGGGGCAGAGCATCCCTGGAGACCTCAGCTTCTCAGAGTGGCTTTGGGGTCAGCCCCTTCTGCTGTGCCCTGTCTGAGGCTGGAGCAGCCTGGCTTGGGCTTCCCCAGCGGGAGTGCCCCGTGGTGATTGCAGGTGGTTTCTCACTGTGACTGTGGTTCCTCTATCACCCTCCTTATCTCAGCTCTCTGCCTGGCTTCAGGCTGCTCTGAAATCTGTGAAGAGCTGTGGTGGTGGTGTGGTGGGAGCCTGGTTTGGCCTCAAGTCAGCAAGGAGCAATGTCTCAGCCTGCTGGAAACTCCTCGTGGTAGCTGGATATCCCTGCCTGCTTCCATTGCTTAACTGCAAAATAAAACTTTAAATAAAATTATATCTATGTGAGGACTTGCTGGGGGGCAAAAAAAAAATTGAAAGCGTTCTTTTGTTCAGTTGTGGAGCAGGTTGGGGAGTTGAGAGGCCAAAGAGGAAGGTGGGCTTCCTGCTCATGATGGACCACATGCTCTGCTGGCACGCTGGCTCGATCCATCAGGAGCCTTGGGCACAGATGTGAGTGTGGAGCAGCAGCACTGCATCACCTGCCATCCCCACGGCTGGGGTGAAAGGGGAAGCTATTTACATAAATTATTGGAGAGCAGTAAATATTATTTCATGATATCACATCAAGATTAACTTAATCAAACCTGATATTAAGAGGAAGGATGATTTGCTTTTAGCCGAAGATACAATTAAAGGAGGTGCTTGAGGGTAAAGGAGAGTGCCTACTTAGGAAGATGTTTATCACACAATGGGTGATAATGGGTTGGGAAGCTCATAACCGAGATCTTAACTCCTTTGTGGATTTTGTAGCTACAACTCTCCTAATTTTAGCAGCTGTTGCAGGCTCAGGAAGGAGAACGTGAATGAAATGTAGTCGTGGGGTTTTCTTGTGGGCTTTGGCTGGAAGACAGAGATACCTTAATATTTTAAATGCCTATTTCTCATTTCAAAGGTTTCTGGGAGATTGTCTTGGCAAATATTGTCCAAACTAAAGGCAAAACATTGAGCTTTTCCCAGCTGGACTGGGAATCTCCTGGCCTCACCTGTGCTGTGGGTCAAGGCTGTGCTTTTGGGTTGCCTGGAGTCTGTAGAGGGTTAAAGCCATTGCAACCTCCCCTTCTCAGTGCTGCCTTTCTCTTGGTGAGTAGATCCATGTCTGCTGATAAAGCAATGGAATTGTAGAATGTCCTGGGTTGGGATGTCATTTGTTTGCTAGGAGTGGGTTCATCTTCTAGAACCCTGGAAGCCAATGAGTTTCCCAGTGTGTCCATAGCATATGAATCATGTGTGGCCCTTTCCAGTGGTGTAAGTGGAAGCCCAGTGTGTGTTAGTTGTCTGAGAGAACAGATCCCATGTGAGTTTATTGCCTCCAGAGCTGGCTGCAAGGGCATTACTCTTACACAACTTCTTAAACATTGCTTTTTGCATAATTTTTACAGAGAAGCCAAAGCTGACCCATTTGGGCAGTTCCTACGTGAATCCCTTCTCCCTTTCCTTTTGAGGAGGGCTGAGCTTTTCCCTCAGTCTCGTATTTTTAAATCACAACCCAAATTATCAGTTGAGGGGGTGGGAACTTGAATTGGAAAGTCTTGGACAAGCCTGAACCGCGTCTCCTCTTTGTGTGGAGTGCATCCTCCTCGATCCCAGACAGCTCCAACACCAGCTGCAGGAGCTGGGAAAGGCTCAAGATGCACTCAGTGCATTCCAGGATTAGACCCATTGTTTGAGTAATGACACGCAATCTCACAAGCCCGTCTTCATTTCTATTTTCCATCCACTCTTCCCACATGAAAGGTGTAAGGGCTTTCTTCTTTCCTCAGCTTTTCCCTGTCCTTGCATTCCTGGTGCTTTCACAACACCCACTGTGCAGGGTTGTGTGGTTCCCATCTCTGATGTTTCAGAGAGCAGAATTTGGCCCAGGGTAGCAGTAAACTACTAAAAAAATCCCCCAAAAAACTGCATCTTAATTACTTCATGTTTCTTTAGCTGAAGTGATGCATAGCTGGTTCCTCAGCAGCCACCTGTGGGATGCTCAGCCCTTGTCAATGCATCCATCCCTGCTTTCAATGCCTGAGCAATACAAGTGTCTGCTGCCACTCCACAAGTGATGCTCTGCTGACCATTTCTAACAACTCCCACCTGCTGATGTTTGCAAAGGCGAGTTTGAGATGCCTGGCCATGGGAAGAACAGCCCCAGCACTGCTTTGTAGCCACAGCTTTTCCCTCTGTGGGTCACAGGCTTCAGAGAACTGCAGAATGGCTTGGGTAGGGTGGGATTTTAAAGATCATCCAGCTCAATCCCCCTGCTCATTGAGGACAGCACCTTCTTTTGAGGGCTGCTCACCTCATAGATATTGCACATTTCAATAGGCCTAAAATAGGCCTTTTGGCCTAAAAAGGCCTTTAGGCCTTTGCCAGGCCTAAAAGCTGTAGGATTTAATTTTAAAAGATAACAATAGCTACTCCTATCCTTTTCCCAGTCTTAAATGTGAAGGTGTTTGTAGGCAGAGCTGTTAAATCTTCCTGTGATGATATTGAAGCAGCTTTAATAATGAGATGGGGGTGAAACTGAGACTTGTGGTGTCCCTGCCAGGTCAGGGGCTGGGCTGCACTCTGCCCTGGGGACAGGTCTGGAGCTCTCAGAGGGGCTGAGCCCCTGTTTTGGGGAGGTCCTTCTCTGCTCTGACAGACTCTGTGCACCTGCCTTGGTGCTTGGATGTCCCTGCTCCATCTGGCAAGATGTTCAATCTTCCACTGGTGCTTTAATGCTACACTGACACTGGTTTTGTATTTCTGCATCAGACCTTACTCCCATAATTGTCTGACTTGATGCTGTATGCCCTGTGTTCCCAGCAAGTCAACCTGCTGTGGAAAGGAAGTTTTCCATGTGTTGCTGCTTCTTTCCTACTGTGGGAGACCTTTTCTGTCTCAGCTATGTGAATTCTGCCCAAAACTGCAGCTCCTGGAAGTGCCCCTTTCTGGCTGAGGGGGAAGTGGGGTCACAGCCACATTTTCCTTACCAAGCTGAATTTTATTCTCTCCAGCATTTTGTTGTGTTTGCTTTGCTTGGACAGCTTCTGGCAGTGGCAGGAGAGATGGGATTTGGGCTCAGTGCTGAACGCGAGCCCAAATCATGTGGCTTGATCTCAGCTTTGGAGATGGAATTAATTATTGCAAACCCTGATAGTCTTGCTTAGATTATATTCTCTTTTCATCAGGAACAGCCTTAGCAGTAGCTTTAGCTGTGGTCAAAACCTGATTTGTCATGGAAGCACAAAATGAGGCAGTCACTTTTTTCCTTTGCATCTCAGTGCTTTTGGGCACAGGAGCATCTGGGTGACTATTTTAAGGAAAAGATTTTTGGTGAGATTTTTTTTTTGGAGGTTTTACACAGGTAAGACCTTAGAGACTTTCACTGCTCCTGTGAGAAGTCAGCCCAGGTTAACAAAAACCTGGGGCTGTGGGTGCAGAGCCCTTGGGAGCCAGGGGGGAAACTCCTCCTCTGGGAATGGCTGAGGAAGCAGATATGGGAGTGAAATTAAATGGGTGCTGCTGGTGCAATATTACTCAATATTTCTGCTTTGGAATCTCTGTGAGAAGTACTTTGTGGAGACCTCAGCCAGGGAGATAAATGTGGGCATGCTGAGGTCTCACCTGGGGGAAAGTCAAGCAGTTCAAACCTTGTCTCTGGCTCAGCTCAGCCCGGCTTACGTGTGGGTGAGGCTTTGGTTGGGGACTTGGGCTTAATTCTTGGCTCTAGTTGAGGCTTTGTGGAAGTTTTAATCTGGAGTTTTAACCCACAGATATAGCTCCATCCATGAGAGGATTGTGCAGATAAACTCATTAATGTTTGCAGAATACTTAGGAGCCACTTAAGCATATCAATAAGTTTAGAGTGTTATTGCTGCATGGACTTTGATTAAATCCCTTGGTGTCAGATCTCCTCCTAAACATTTTCATCAAAAGCCTATGCTTTTTTAAAGAGTGTTTTTTTTTTCTTTAATTTATTTTGTTTGTTGAATGTTGATTTTAATTCCAAGTTTGCAGAATCTGAGGCAGTCCTGGAGCTGCTTGGAAATGTTCAAAGCTTTTCCAGGCTTATTTCTTTAGTCAGTAATATTGCAGTGAATTGGAAGCTTGAGCTGTAGAGAGTTTTAGCAAATCTTAATTCTGCCTGTCACAGCTCCACATGCAGCCCTGGTGGGGTCAGATCCAGCCTCCTCCCTACAGGGATGTGGGAATGATCTGATGGGTATTTCAAGGCAAGAGTTGGGCAATCCCACGTGGAAATGCTGCTGTGACTGGGCTGAAAGTGGGAAGTGCTTGCCTGATGCTCAGGACAGATGAACGTTGAGAATTTGATGTAATCCTAGACCTCAGGCATGAAACTCAGCTTGACCTTTCCTGTGGGGTGCTTTTGTGCAATCCTAGTGGACATTTAGCAACGGGAGAGGAAGCGGAGGAAGGATATCGGTTCAACCATGTGTCAGAGCAGTGACAGCGAGAGGAAGGGCTGAGACCTGTGTGGGGACACTGCTTAAAACAAGAGCTGGGGGGCTCAGGGGACTGATGCTCTTGCTGGAGGTCACCAGGTCAATCCCAGCTTGTGCAAGTAGTGACCAAAAATTGTAATTAATTGATGGAGTTCTTTCTGTACCCGCTGAGCATCCCTCTCCTGGTCCCCCCCTTCTAGCCTGATCATGGGTCATAAAACTTTTTACCACAAGTGGTCCCTTTGGGCAGATTAATGAAGGGTTTAATGGCTCTGCTGGGGGGTGGTAAGAGGTTTGTCCTGTCCCTAAAAGCCAGCTCTTAGGGAAGGTTATTCTGCCTTTAGAAAATGTGGGCTTTGAGCTCCAAACTGGGGTTTGCACTGACAGATCCCAGCTAACAGAGCAAAGCCAGGATGAAGGTGGCATCATCCCTGATGCAGTCACAGGCAGCTCTCACCCTGTTTCTCAGAGAGGAGCAGTTCTTGTCCCTGTGTTTCCTCAGCAAAGCCAGGGCACAGAGCTGCTGCTGCTCTGAGTGCCAGGGGCTGAGCTGGATCCCAGCAGCCTCTCCCAGCACCTTCTGCCCAGGGAGGTGGACCTTAGGAATTGAACAGATTTGCACTGCAGATTTGTTTTCCTGCCAGAAACCAGAACTTCTGGCTCTGGGCTCATTTGCTTCAGACTTACATTAACTTTGGAGTTTGATGGCTCTGGCACCAAGCTCACAAAATGCACCAACAGCGTGACATTAATTCTCTTTCAGCAGCGTAAGAAGCGTGTCTGAAAATAGATGCCAATTTAAAAATAATATTTCAGGGCTTGCTCGGTGCCAAATCAGACCTTTGGCCATTTATAGTATCTGTCTTTCTGGCAGAGATTGGCTTCTGATGCTTCACATCAAGATCTGGTGCTCAGTCAAGTAGGGCATAAGGAAATGTATTGCTGAAAAGGATGGAAAAGATGGAAAAAAGACCCCTCAAAGATCCCCCAGACAACACTTCTCCCCCATCCTGCAAAGCAACAGAGCATTGGAGATGCTCTTGCAGATCTTGGCCACTGAATAGCTGCTGCCCATTTAAAGGGAGCTGCTTTCATTGAACAAAGCTGACACAAAAGTGTGAGTGCTTGTAAGTTTGTGTGTGGGGACCAGTGAACAAGGAGCAGCTTGATCTGCAAGGAAAACCTTAAGTTTCAGTAATTTATAACAGGACTTGGTTATAACTTCAAGCCAATTTAGCAGCTGCCTGTGATGTTTTTTGGGAGGCTTGGATGTTTGGCTTTGGATGTTTTTTGGATGCAGAGTGAGACCCTACATCAGCCTTTTTTTTTTTCCCCTCCCTTTTTTTCCCCCCCCCCCCCCCCTTTTTTTTCTGCAGGAGTTGCAGCTCCACCTGGCATATCTCTGGCCTGAGCAATGAGCTGGGTGCATTGATCTCCCCTCCCTGTACTCATGTTCAGGCAGGTGGACACATCCACTTGCACAAATCACCCAGTGCAAGCAGATCCCAGGATGCTCAGGGTCTCCAAAGGGACATCCCTTTCTTGGCACGTGGAAAGATGTCCTTGAATATTTTGTTTCAAAAAGCACTTAAAAAAAAAATTTAAATTACTGCAGCACGTGATACTTACATTGTTGTTGTGCTGGACAAAACCAACAGCATGAAAGAGTGTGAAGAGTTTCAAGCAGCATCTCTGGACAAAAGGGTGGATTGGGATAAAAGGCAACTTGCAGTGTTTAATTTTTGTTATGTTATGAGGGCGAGGAGCTGTTACTGGCCCTGCTGGGGAGAAGGGAAACTGAGGAACAGAGCAGTGAAGTGATGAATCCAAAATCTTGAGTTGCTGCCTAAAAATAAGACAGAGTTTTTTGGTAACTGGCCTCAGTCTGGGAAACCAACCCATGCAGAAGCTGCATGTGAAGACCAACCTCTGCCAGCAAAACCTGTATTTCTGTGCAATTACATCAGGGTGGGATTGCTGTGCATGAAATCCCAAGCAGAGCATCCCTTCCCCATGCTGGGGAGCCCCCGAGCAGCTGCAGGGGGGGCTGCAGCCTGGGAAGGCTCCTGGGGCTGTGGGATGGGAGCAGAAGAGAGCAGGACCCAGCAGTTCCTTTTTCCTAGCATGGGGCCACAACTGAGATGAGGCAGGCACTCTCCCTTCCCAAATTTTCTTTCTAAATTCAGGTTGGAGTCACGTGGGAATTATTTTATTTTTTTCAAACTGGCAGCAGAAGTAAGAGGATATCGGGCAAGTAATGATAATGATGGGGGGGGGTTTATGGATTTCCTTGGAGTTGTTTGGCCAAGGAAGGGAAAGCTGGTTCATGTGGGTCGTTGGTGTGGGTGCAGGGAGCTGGCTTGTTGTTAAAAGCAGTATTGATCTGTGGAGAGGGGACTTTCAGGTGCTGTTTCATTCTGAATCAAATGCTACCGAAACTGTGAAGTTCTGGGCTCACAACCATGGGAACTGGTGTGGCTCTTCTTCCAGGAGATTCCCACTCAGGCATGCTGACTGAATTTTGGGGATTTTAAAGGAAAAACCCTTTTAACCTGATGGCCCTTCTGTAATTTGTGCAGAGGTGGCTTCATGCCATAAAATCACTGGGAGGAATGCTTTGGGATCTTGCCACACCCTCCCTCCTCCCCCTGCAGCCAGCGTGGGCAGATTTTGGGGGGTTGTGTGTCAGGAAGCACCTTTGCAGTTCCAAATAGCTCCACTCTGCTCCTTCTGGGGCTTTGGGCTGGCTCTGGACATTGGTTTGTCCTCAGGAGCTCTGGGATGCTCGGGCACCCTGAGTGATGCAGTCTGTGAGGTCTGGGTGGCTCTGAGATATCCCATGAGTGAAACATCCACTCCTGCTTTGGGACAATCCATGTCTGAGGCCACCAGGTGCTAAAAGGTGTCTTTAGCAGGAGGAACAGCATTCTTATGGACCCTTCCTGTGCTTGGAAACATCCTGGGAATCAGGGACAGGCTTTTCAGGAGGTGGAATGATGCCCTCATTCTTGTGGCAAACCAAGTGTAGCTAAATTAAAAAACCAAACCAAAACAACAACAATAACCCACAAAACCCTTCAAACAAAACCAAACAGAACAACTGAAAAAACTACCAAAAAACCCCCTTCTACCTCACTGGCAGATAGGGCTTCATTGCTCTTTCTCTCACCTGCAATATTTTGGGGTCCATTTTGAGGCTAAAAAGCCAGTTTTGGGGATGCTGCCACAAATCTCCTGGTTTTTTCCTGCACATTTGGGCACCCCTTGTATTTTCCTCTGAATTTCACTGCTGCATTAACCCCCTCCAAAGGCATGGATGGGTGGCAGGGAATTTGGGTTTAAAGCACCCCTCCAAAATCCTGTGCCAAGGCAGGTCCTGTAGGAATGGTGGTCCTGAGTCCTCCCTCTCCAGTCCTGGGAGGAGGATGGTGGAAGCAGGAGCAGATAAATCATTATTTTATTCCTGGTCCTCAGCAGCACCTTGATATCTGTGAGAATATCTGTGAGAGGAGAGGTGGGACCCGTTTTTATTTATATATACACAAAATACCACCCTATAAACCCTTTTAAAAAACACCTATTTATAAGATGACCAAACCCTGTGTGTTTAGTGACCTTTGAAAATAACTTTTTTTTTTTTTGGTTGAAACCCAGCCCCTGGGTTCATCTGTCTCAGAGTTTCACTTCTACCTCCTCTGTCTCATTTCCCCTTTACCTCCCCACTTGGTGCTTTTCCTGGGCACCCCAGCGAGGGTCTGGCTGGACTGATGCCAGCCTGATGGAGTTTTGGAAGTGGTCACTTCTGAGGGCACTGCAGAGGAGCTCCTCACCCTTTGCAACTCTCCCCCTGGCAAAGTCAAACCCAATAGACAGAGGGATCAAAGTATTTATACAAATATTGGCGCTGGCCATGCAAAATAATTTAAATTTTACTTGCCATACTTGAAAGAAATATTTCGTTGTTTGTTTTGGGGTGTTGTGATAAGCCTGGGATGTTTTCACAGTTGCACATTTATATTTTACAAACTTTTTAAGCAAAAAAAAAAAGTATTGTGATTTGGATAGGTTAAAAATATATTATTATGGAGCAAGATGGAAATCCAAAGCACTGTGTGCTTTGCTTCCTAGGTGAAATTCACTGGATGGGCTTTTTTTTTTTATTTTTCCAGTTCTTGTGGAAATTAATTTGGCATCTTCATTAAAACCGGCTCACCTATTAACACAGAGTTTCAAAATTTCTCTTTTTATGAGTAAAAATATTTATCATGGGGGGTGTTGTATGTGTAAAATAGGAGTTATTATTTTACTTTCAAAGCATTTGCATAAGGAAATATAATACAGATATGTCTAGGAGGGAAAAAAGCTTTCTGGTTTTAATCACTGTATGTCTCATTGTGATATATGATTGCAGAACTCTGCAAAAAAAAAAAACCAACAAAAACTGTTTAATAGTATCTTTTTGTATTTCTTCTATAGCATAAATGGTATGTTTGTAATAATGCATTGCATAGAGATGAGTTAAAACAAAAAGCTCACAGCAGCAGCCCAAAACCTCTGAGCAAGGCACCAAAGCAGAGCCAGCATCCAAACAGAATCAGAGGGGAAAAAAGCCACATGGGAAGGTAAACCCTACAGCAGGGAGGAAAAACAAAAGTGATTAGTTAAAGTCCTGCCTCGCCACTGTTTGCCTTGCAAAGAGGGAGGCTGATTTAAAGGAGGGAGGGGAGGGGGGAGAAGAAAAAAAAAAGGTGGATTAATGTGAACTTTAATACTGAAGCACTGTGTGTTTACTGCTGGTGACCACAAGACATAAATCTTGCGAGCACAATGTACAATGCGAGGCAGCCCCCAGGTTTTTTTTTTTTTCCCTCTCCCTCCTTTTTTTTTTTTTTTTTCTTCTCCAGCCTCAATTTGTGTGCAAGTGTGTGTTAAGTGCCGTTGAAAAATAGTGACCTTTAATAAAGGATCGTATCCTGAGACTATTTTCCCAGACACACAGTGACCTTTCAAACCAGACTGGGGTGAGGGGGTGTGGGCTCTGGACTTTGAACCGGCCAGTTCCCGCTGCGTGCCTCTGTTTGCCAGGCTACTTTTTATTGTGTGGCCGGGGAGCGCTGCCTATGCAAAGCAGGCTGAGCTGCCAGCCTCACCCTTTGCAAATCAATTTGTCTGCACCCGAGTGAAAGATGCTGCTGCTGTGGCGGGGACAGACTGCGGCGCTTTGTGCCACCGGCGCTTGGGGCACTCCTGGAGAGACACCCCCAAACAACCCCCCCAAAAAAACCCAACCAAATCATGTGCCTCTGTTTTTATTTCTTATTTTGTTTATATTTTTTAAACTTATTTTCTCCCCCTGAAATCCTAGAGTGGGGGGAAAAAATGTGGGTTGCTCTCCCAAGACATCCCCCGAAAGCGCAGGCATGGCGTTAGGAGACCTCTCCAACTTTCCAGCCTGCTTGGAGAGGATGGATCCCAGCCCATCATGCATGCAGAGTCCTCTGCATAAATGCAAACAGTTCCTAAGGGTTAATGTTATTGATTTCCCTGGGCTCTGCATTAATCAGTACCTAAAAATGCCAGGAAAAGACAGAGAAGCGCAATTACTTCAGGTCCTCTGAATTTCAGCTTCTCCAGGTGGCCCCTCCCAAAGAAATGGCAACCCCGTGGTTTTTGTGCAGCTGGATCGATTCCTGCACGAGCCATTCATCACTGCACAGTTCCCAGGAGCTGGGAGCAAAGGACAGGGGTCCCTCCATGGGGATGGCACCAGGGCTCTCCTCCCTTCTGTCCTCATCTCGTGGACCCAACCCGTGACATTGGTAGTTGGGCTCCTTTGCTATTTCTAGTGGCCATCAAATTCATTCTGTGCTTTGTTCCTGTGTGTGTTTTGTGAGAGCAGCTCCAAGGTGTCAGGTGTGCTCCCAAAAGTTTTATCCTCTTGAGCTCTGTGTTTTAGTCCTCCCTGGGTGCTTTTTGGTCCCGGTTTGCCTTGTTGGACTCCTTGTGGAGTCACACACAGCCAGGCTGCCAAGGGTCATCTTTGCTCAGTCTGGGTTTTGACATCAGGCTTTGGTTGGTTGATTTATTTATTTATTAATTGACTTGGAATATTTTAGTCTAATTTTATTTTCATCCTTATTTCCCTTAGCATTTGGGGAGTGCTGAGGGAACTGACTCCTCCAGCTGGTGCTACAGCCAAGGGTCCAGGGCCATGAGTGTGTGGGGAATGGAGCCACATCATTCCCCCACATCATTCCAGCTCCTACAGGAGCTCTTATTCCCTGGGGAGGATGGAGCAGCTCTGTCCCTATCCAGTGGGGAGAAGCCGTCCCACCCTCATGGAGCTCTGGCAGGGCTGTGGAGGCTCCTCCTGGGGAAGGGAGAGGAGCAGGGACCTGGGTTACTTTTAGAGAGGCCATAAACACAACAGGGGAGGAAAGAATTTACTGGAGTCAGGATGGGAAGTAATTATGGTCTGGATAGAGATTTTGGCAGCAGTGGGGTCAAGGTGAGGATGGGCTCTGTCAGGGAACCAGAGGTGGTGACAGGGGGATTTATGGGACACAGGAGGGAAAGAAAGCTGGAGTGCCAAGGATGGCTCCAAAGTTCCTGGCTTATGAGAAGGTTGGAGCCAATGAGAAGGCCCAACAGGATGCTGGCATGGGACATTTTATATATACATTTTATTCTTTTCAGTAATTATCAACAATACAGGTGGAGGGAAAGGCCATTTTGCTGCAGTACTGAAGTGGAGGGAGTTTACAAGCGGTGTAACGGGTTGTGGAGGACTGGGTGGGTCCCAGGAGGAATTACTGAGATGGACAGGGTTTGATATTTCATCTAGGCTGGACTTAGTATAAAGTTTTTAACAGGCAAGCTGGAGGTGGGAGGCAGTGACCACCAGCACCTGTGTGTGTTTGCTGGGCAGGACCATCCCTGCTCCTGGGCTGCCCCTGGCAGGAGGGAGCCCAGGCTGTGGCTGATGCACTGCCAGGCCTCTCCTGCTGTCCCTTTATCCCTGCCTGTGCTGGGAGCCTTTGGGGTGCCACTGGGTTTTTGAGCTCTTGCTCCAAGACCTTATTCATAGTGAGAATTCATACTTTATTCATAGTGAGTTTATTCATAGCCCTCTGTCTCGTTAGCCCTCTGATTCAAGGCATACACAGGGCTGTGAAAGGGGGGTGAGCAAGGGGCTGTGTGCTCAGAATGCTAATGGCAGCTGCTTTATTTTGGTGTCCTTCCCAAAGAGAGCATGGTGGATCAGCGTGCCCAGGTCTCGTGTGGGAGTGGGCCATGGATGAATGGCAGCTTTGATTCAGGCCAGCCTAAGGGAGCCACCACAAACTCTGCCTGTGGGCACACAGTGCCTTGCTAGAGTTGGGATACGTTTTTTTTCTCCTTTCTGCAGTGAAAAATGTTTCCATGAGTGAGGGAAGAAATTAATTTGTTAAAATTTTATGTGTAAACCACTGGCTTTTGGGGTTGAAAGAAAAACCTGAGAGCAAAGCTGAGCATTTTTTTGTCTTCAACCTTCCTTTCTCTCTCTTCTGTGAGGGACTTGATTCCCCTGTGAAACACCTTAATCCTCTTTACCTGTGTGAGTAACATGAATCAGTACTGGTGGAACACCCAGATACACTCACAAACCTCTCAAATCTCACCTGCAAGTGAGCAAACACTTTAATTCTTGTTTAAAACCAAACCTTTGTGTCTACCTGGGCTTTTTTCTGGCCATTGAGGAGCAGCTTCTGTGCCCTCATCCCTAGGCCTGGCAGAAATGTGGATGGAGGTGGCTGGGTTGGTGCCTGGAGATGCCCTCACTGCAGACACTGGGGAGCTGCTGCTCCCAGGTTTCTGCATCTCCTACACTCTCTCAGCCAGGGATGGTTTTGGTGTAATCACAGTTTCTTTTTTTTTTCCAGCTTCAGTAAATGAAGTCTTATTTGGATAAGTGAAATAAAGGTGGTTTTCGGCAGAGGGGGTTTGGAGGAGCTGAAAAAGCTTTTGAGGCAGGGAAGGGTCTCTGGTCTGGCTGCTGAGCTGAGCTGGGACAGGTGTCTGAGGGAAAAATACTTTTTATAGATACAGGGTCTAATTTCTCTGGCTAAACTGAATGTATTCACTCAGGGAGAGCTGGTAGAAAGTGGTGATGAGAATGCCTGATGCTGAAAAATAAGAAATTTGTGCCCTTTTCTTTTGAGAGCTTGCTCAAGACCATCTCATCCCTGTGCATATTTGGACATAACCCTCAATGCCCCTGTGGTCCCTTGGATGCTTTGCCTTGTTCTTAGAGTAGGACACTTTTAAAAAAGATTTCAAACTAATCTTTATCAGTACCATTCTTTTCATATGTTCACCTGGACATCTTCCTTTTTTTTTCCTTCTTCCTTTTTTTTCCTCCTTTTATCTGTCTTGAACAGGTTTCTTGGCTTCCTGGCATTTCTGGAAAGCCTCCCCTCTGTGTGTTTGTGTAGGCAAGCACAAAAGTTCTTGGGTATATCAATTTACTTGGTTCAACATAAGCCACACAGTATTTTTCCAGAGTCTGCCTTTTTTTTTTTCCCTTTTTAATTTAGATTAAGTCAGCTGTGGATGGGTGGGGAGGCTACATGTCTATCTAAATAATTACAGTTCCTTTTTATAAGCATCAAAAATCGTTAGAACTAAAACTTCTAGGATAATTTTGAACACCCTCAAAAAGAGGATTATATATTTTTTTTTTTTTAGTTCTGTGAGGATTTGAAGCAACTTTGCTTAGATGAAGGTGGCAGGGGAAGTGGAACTAGAAGATCTTTAAGATGCCTTTCAACCAAACCCATCCTAGGATTCTTGGGTTTGGTACTTAAGGGCATCAGCCTGAGAACCAGCTGAATTAGCCCCCCAGGAAGAGGAGTTGTAATGGTTCTCATCATGTTAGCAATGAGTGCTGAGGATGGAAACTCTGGGTTTTCACTTGTTGCCACCCGGCTGGGGATGCTCGGAGCCCCTCGCGCTTTCTGCTCGGGCCCCACGGGCCTGGGCTGCTGAGAGTCCTACCAGGGCCATGGCCCCAGGCCTCTGGGGTGAGAAACAGCAGCGTGTGCACCCTTAAACTTCCCCCTGTGCACACTTGGCTGCCTCTGCAGGTGTGTCCTCCAGCTGTGAAATGGACTTGAACGTTCCCCAGGCTGGGTTAGCCTGGTGTGGGCAGCGGGGCAGAGCAAAGGGGCTGAGTGGACCCTGCCCTTCCCTCCCCTGTCCCCTCAGCGACCTCTCCCCCTCCTCCTCCTCCTCTTTGCCATGGCAGCAGATCTTTCTGCAAGCCCAGTCAGGTCTCCTGGCTCTCTGAGCCCAGTGAAATCTCCGTTTCCTAAATGCATTTAAATGCATTTCCCCCACTCAGCCCAAAGCCAGGAGGGGAGGTTGGGTAGAGGCTGGGCATCTCACTTCAAACTCTGGGTAAATCTCTTAAATGTGTGGTATGTGAAACTCAGTCTGATTTTTTTTTTTCTTTTTAAAGAAAAAGTTGCCTAAATGCCCCTTTTCTTCCCAGCTCAGTCCTCGGGGAATACAAGGAGTTAACGCTGGTATTCATAGCAACAAGCCCAGCTAATAACCACTGCGGAGCTGGGAGGGTGCTTGGGAGGTTATCAGCAAACACGGGGCTGAAAAAAAGTTGGGTTTTGGAGAATTAAAGAGCTCTGGTCCCCCTCCCTTAGCAGCCCCAAGTGTGGGACCGCTGGGGTTGTTGGTGCAGAAATGAAAGGTATTACAGGAGAGTCATTGTGTTACCGGGGCTGGGGAAATGGCTCTGCCTGTCTCTCTTTTTTTTTTTTCTCTCTCTCTCTCTCTCTCTCTCTTAAACTTCCTGGTCGGTCAGGCCGGGGCTGACAAAGGGGAACCAGTCGTGTCCAGACACATTGCAGACTTCTGGCAAAATAGCCCAGGCTCACGAAAATTTACACATTTCCTGGCGCCCGGCCAGGCGGTGCTTGTAGGGCTTGGCATGGCTTTTCCTTCTGTTAAAAAAAATGGCCTTTCCCCCTCCTCTTTTTTTTCTTTACTCCCCCCACCTCTTTCTTCAGCGGGCCAGGAGATGGAAAGCTCCTGTGTGCTGGGTCAGGACAGTGGAAAAAGTCTCAAAGTTTAGGCATGGGGAGCAGTTCTCTGATTTAACAGCCTGTGTGTAGTTTTCCTCATCCTTGATGCCAGTGGACACAACCTGCCTGGTTCCCACCCTCCTTTGGCCAGAATAATGCAGCCAACCACTGCTGAGCATCTTTTTTGGGTGGTCTCAAGTGTTTGGATAGGCAGGAATGATGTGCATGGGTGGTATCTCAGCCTAAAAATAAGAATTTGGGGAGAAAAATGGTTTCAGTTGAAACTCCAGCCTGGCTGTGGGCTTCTGGCTGGCTCTGACACCCTGTCTGGGTTTCTCTGAGGGGGATGGAGAGCAGGCTCCTGCCGGTCAGCAAGCCCTGTGTCACTTCCTTCCCTCCACCAGCCTCACTCTTTCCACAGAGCAGGCTCTCAAATGAACATTTTTGGTTCATTAAAGGTGGTTTTGGAGACACATCTGGTCCTGTGAGAGGGAAAAAGCAAACCAAACAAGCAGGGAACCCCCATGTGGACCCTGTGGTGCAGGCTAAAAAGGAGGGGTGGGAGAAGCCCTCTCCACCTGGGGAGAAGATTGTTGTTCAAACACTCCTATGACTTTTGGGCAGCTCTCCCCAGTTGCACCTCTGTCCCAGCATGGCTCATCCTGCTCACAAACTCCCCCAGGGCACCTTCTCCTCTCAATCATGGGGAGCTGAGGATGTGCATCCTCCTGGATTGGGCTGGGAACATCACAGCCCCTCCCCTGACGCGCAGGAACCTCGGGCAGGGAGGGCACAGCGAGGTCTGAGCCTGTGAGGAACTCATCCAAAGCAGGGAGAGGAGGGGAACCCTCGGATTGTTGTGGGCTTGGGGTGGCTGGGGCCTGGTAATTCATGGTACTCGGAACAGAAAGGGGAACCTCGGGTTTTGGTTAAAATTTAAAAGCAAAGAAGTGGTCCTGGCCCTTGGCTTCTGAACACACATCCTTTTTCCTCCTAAAGCTTTAAAGCACTGAAAGGTTTTGGCATTGCAGAGGACTTCTCTGCTTTTCCTTCTTGCAGATCTTGGACGTTTTTGGGCAACATATGAGCAGGTTTACATTTTAATCCCCAGTACTCCCATCCCAAAGGATCCTGCCCAAGCTAGGACAGCTGTGTCTGTGCAATCCCTGCCCTGCCAGGCCCGGGGCTTTGGGTCTGCTCGAGTGGCAGAGGGTGATTGCAAAACTCAGGCTTGGCTGCATCCCTGCAGCAGTTGGGTGAAGGAAAGGGGTTTGGGATTTCAGGAGGAGAGCCAACACTGGTTGTCCTGGCTGGGAGCAGAGGGTGGTACCTGCAGGCAGGACAGCAGAGGACCCCTTGTGTGGGTGGCAGGTAATCCCCTGGAATCCAGGCAGGATTGGGACCGTGTCTCTTGTGAAACAGAGCCCAGGATCTTTCCTGTGCCCTCTGACTCTGCCAGCTGTGCTGGGGCTGGAGATTTCCCTTTCTGGGAGCACCTGGAGCATGGACCTGCTGTTGATGTCAAGGGCAGAGTGGTGCTTGTTTCCATCTCTGTGCCCTCAGAAGTCAGTTTGCCGGGGAATGGATCGTGGGCTTTGACCACTTTAATCTGACCTGAGATCAGAAAGTGATTTTTATGGGAGCAGGGGTTTCAGGATGGTAAAGCTTATTGAATGTGTGTGTTTGACTTTGATTCACCTGCTCTGGGTGGCAGGGCAGGGGAGATACTGCTCTGCTGCTGATTTCCTCCGTGTAATCGCCTGAGTGATAAGTTCTGTCACTAAATCCTAATTTCTTCCAGGCAAGAGTCCTGTTGTACAAAGGCACTTGCAGCAGTGAGCACAGTGGCTCTGCAGCTGCATCATAGATCATTTTACTGCTTGGTTCTGTTTGCTCAGAGCTGCTCTGCCTCTGCAGTGCCTCACTCATGAGCAAGGTTTATTCACAAGGGCAGCTGAGTCTTGCACTCCTGGGAGCATTTGGGTGCAGCTGAGTGAGCTACCTGGGCAAATAAGGACCTGGAAAGTGAAAGTTCTCTGGGATTTTATCCTCAGGGGCAGGGGAGCTCAAACCTTTTGGGCTTTGGGTAGTGATGGTGGTGCTCTTGGACTCCTCCCTGCCTGGTGAGGGAGCAGGGATGGGGGATGCTGGTGCCAGCCAGGTGCCCCCTCCAGTTCCCCAGTACACCCTCAGGCAGCAAACAAACAGCTGGGAAGGAAAACCCACAGAGGGAGCTGCTCTCTCAGATTTGGGTGGACAAAGGAGGGGAAGTTAAAACTTAGAACCAGATGAGACTATTTTAAGAGTTTGTTTGTTCAGCTTGCAACTTTGTTTTTTTTTTTTTCTACATGTGTGTTCAGGGACCCGTGAAGACACAAATGCAGGCTTCTCCCTCCTCTTGTCCTGAGGGATTCTGGATGTTCACACACCCAGGGATGGCCAGAGCAGGTGGATCAGAGCAGGCAGCACAGGGCAAAGCTGTGCTCTAGAGCACTCCTGTGCCCTGCTGGGGCTCCCCCAGCACCTCTCTGTTGCCATTTTCTTAATATCTGTTCAATAGTGGGGAAAACTTCACTGGGAGAGTGTTCAGGTGTTGGAATAGGTTGCCCAGGGAGCATGGAAGGGTTTAAAAGGTGTGTGTGGCAGTGCTGGCTTCATGGTTGGGCTGGGAGATCTTCTTCAGCCCTACTGATTCTAGGACCTGCTTGTCCATGGGAAGGGCTCCATGGTTTGCCATCAACCTGTCCTAGCAGAGAGAAGGCTCTTGGTACCTGAGTGAGGTCTCAGGCAGCTGATCTTCCTGCAGGCTTTGCATTCTTGTTGGCATCAGGCAGGTCAGAGTTGCAGAGTGCCGTGAGAGGAGTCTCTGATGGCACTGGAGACCTGAGGCTGACAGGGGAAACCATCAAGGTTCCCTTGGGCTGCCTGTGTCCATCTCAGCCTGAAGTGAGGAGGGAAGCTTCTCTTTTAAGGGGAAAGCACATGTGGAGAAGGAAAGGTGGCAGAGATGCACGCAGGTCCATGTTTGCAGGAGCAGCCTCTGCAGGAACAATTGCTGGATGAGCAGCTGCTGGTGGTGATTTTTGTGGGGGCCACCATGGGAACCACCCTGTGCTGTGCCCCCAAACTGGGGCTCGCTGGTGCAGCTGTTAAAGGACCAGCTCTGCTCATTGTTTTCTAATTTGGTGTCTTGAACTTTGAGAGTTTCTGTATTTTTTGGAAATCAGTTGGGTAAAACACAGCAAGGCAGCTTTATTTGGTGAGTTGCAAGTGTCTCAGGGCAGGAGTGGGGATGGAAGTGTGTGCTGTAGGGGCTGAATTGAAATGCTGGGAAAAATGACATTGTGTTTGGGTAGGTCTGTGTGCTGTTGGTGTGATGCCTTCTCCTTCCAAGGCTCTCTGAGCCTGTGCTGAGCGAGGCTGAGCTCTGGATTTTACGAGGAAGGTGTTTGTCCCCCAAGTACAAATGTCTAATTAGACCTGACACAGCGGAGGCATTTCCCTGACATTTATGTCACCGTCTTTCAAATCCTCAGGAGCACACAGGCTGGTGGGAGGCACCACAAACAATGTCAGAAACAGCATAAAATTCTCCATTAGCCACGACCCCCAGAAAAGAAAAAAACAACAAACCAACACCCAACCCTCACACTACTTTTATTAGGCACACTAAAAGTGAAAGCAGAAGGGTGGGGCTGGGTTTGTTGGTCTCTGCTTGTAGAAAGACATAAAATGGCTCATTTAAATTCTTAAGAGCTGCATAGGAGGCAGGAGACACAATGAGGATCTCGGAGAAGAAAGGCCATCAGCTGAACAAACGAATCGTGGTGGCAATCAAAGGGGAGCTCTGCAGAGGAGGTGCTTCAGATGAGGAGGTTCCAGCTCAGCACAGCAAGCACCCCAGCAGCTGAAATATTTATTAAGTTATAAATATAAAATAATCAGGAAAGGGACATGTAGGAAAAGGGAAAGATAAATCTATGTTCCTAAACACTGCATGCTCCAAGTGTGTGCCATGGCTGCTCCTGCACAGGAAACTCATCGGGGTTGGTGTTGTTGAGGATAATTCCCAAGTCCTGCTTTGCTGAGCTCAGTCATCCCTGGTGTGCATGAGAGCCACACTCCTTGTGTGGCTTCCAGCAGGTTTGGAGCAGCTTCCAGCAGTTTTTCCCTGGAGGTTCAGCTCTCCAGGAAAGAGGATGCAGCAGCCTGCAGGGACAGGGTCAGGCTCTGGTTGCTGCTGGGATCTGCCATGAAGGCACGAGCTGTCAGGTGCTGCCAAGCACTGTCCTGAACAAAAATGGTCCAGAGAGGCTTAAAGACAGAGAAATCAAAAAACCCCCAAGCAAACCCTGAGTGCTTGTGGGGTGTGTTGTCCTCAAAGCACTGCACAAGCATTAATTGAGATTCACAATAGTGCTACGTGGTGGGGCAGCAATGTTGTCATTTCTACAGGTAAATACCTTTCTACAGGTAAAATAATCAGGTTTTTTTTTCTTGTTGCTGTTGCAAAAGAAAAATTCAACATAATTTATTAAAAATGCAAAACTGAGTTAAAAGAACCAGGGGGGAACAGAATCTGCAAGGTCAAAACCAAGTAGTGCTAACCCACAGAATAGGGAACAGGAGGTAGCAAAAAGAAAAAAAAACCAACAACTTGGAATCAGAAATATCTCCAGTTTTAGGATTGTGTTTGGTTTGAACCAAAATTAAACCATATTGAATTTCTCCTTGGTTTGATGCAAGTGGCTTTGGTTAAAGTTACACTGTGGAGAAATCTGGCCTCAAGGAAGATTTCTTCCCAAGAGGACAATTTAAGGAGGGGAGACTGGAGCTCAGAAGTATCTGCTGGTGGAGATTGGTGCTAGAAACCAAGGCTGGGCTGGGCAGGGCTTGGAGCAGCCTGTGGAAAGTGTCCCTGCCCATGACAAGGAGTCTGGAACAAGATGATCCTTGAGGTCCCTTCCAACCCAAACCATTCGTGATCCTATGTAATTCCTGCTGGGAGGGCAGGAATGCTGCCCAACCAACTTGCTGAGCTTTGGGTCAGTCAAGCACCAAAGGGTTATGGTTTTGTAACTCCAGTTTCAAATCAGCCATTGCTCTCATTCCACACAAGAAAAGCCTTGGAATTGAAATCCTACCAGGTTGGAACACTGACTGTCAGGAAAGCGTTTGACCTGATGCAAACTCAGCTTCAATTTCTGGTGTGGCTTTTTCAGAGCTGTCCTCCAAATAAATTAATAAAAGCTTCAAATCAGTGTCAGTTTTAGGAGTGTGAGCACAGCCCTACCTGTGAGCAGGGGGTAAATGTGGAATGACAGCAATTTTTTGGTGGTTTAATTTTAAATCCTTTGGAATCAAACTACTGGGAGGAACCTGATGGAAAGTATGACAGAGACTTAAATGAAGGGTAACAGCACAAATTCAATATGGTTATAATGGCCATTTTCCCTCATTACAGATTCTGGCTGTGACCTGTTGCCTTTGCTTTCATTTTCTTCTTCAGCTCTTAGAGTTTTGTTACCTTTCTCATCAAACTGGGATGTTCAGGAGGAACAGAACCTGTGATGTACTTAAAACAAAACCAGCCCCAAAACCCAAACATTTTAAAATATTGTTATTATTTGTAAGTGAATGGTTAAGGGGATTGCAATGTATGCTTTTCCCATATCACCTTCTGCAGGGAATGGCTGCAAGATCCCAGTGCTTCTGGGGCCTGAAAATTCCACACTTAGTTTCTTGCTTTGCTTGAGTATGCAGCAAGATCTTCCAAAATTCAGAAAACAGTTTGCTGTTTCAAAAAAAAAAAACCCCAAGTTTCTCAAAGTTAAGTGCAAGTGCATCATCAATAAAATTAAATTTTGCTGAGTTCTCAAATTGAATTGAAATTATCAAACTGAGTATTTGAAGACTTGCTTTGACTTGCAAGTATAAACTCTTGCTATGCCAGCAATTTAATGTAACTTCTTTTGTCTGTTTCTCAGAAGCTTTTGGAAAACCTCCTTCCCTTTTCACATGAAATTATTTTTTATGACTTCCTGAGAGTGTTCAGGTGACAAAGTCTAAAAATTATGAGCAAGCCTCTCCTGAAGCTCCTTCCTCCCTTTTGCCTTCCTCCTCTGTGGTGTTTTTTTGGTAAATAAGTGTCACTAAGGTTCCTGGGAAACAGATATACAAATATTGCTTCAACCAATAGCCCTGGGTTGGTGCTTTAATTTACACTTGTGCCTTCCAGACTCAGTTTTAATCACAGTGAGGGAAGCTCTTTGTCCTATTAATGGCAAGTAATGGTCCATCTGGGAGAGCCCTGTCTTGTTTCCAGGATGCTTCATGTGGGGAAGCCACAGAGTTGTCACCCTCATGTGCTTCTGGAAGCTCAAAATTGAAATGCAGGGGAAGGATAGGGCTGAAGACTTGGATTTTTATTTTTAAGTATTTCTTCTCTGTGACTTTTTTTTTTTTTTAGTAAAGGAAAAATGTGCAATATCTCAAGTAAAGATTACACTCTTGAGGCTGGCAGGGGTGGCTCTGTGCCCTTGCCCCCAGTGAATGGGACTCCTCCTCCTGCAGCATCTCACATTTTGGGTGCATGAACCCAACTTGGTGCATGAGCAATGAGGATGTAAAAAGGCAGAGATCAGGAAAAAAAATAGCCCTGGAGAAACAAGGAGTTTAATTCTTGGGCCATTCAAGGTTGAACGCTGAGCCAGGTGATCAAATCTGCTTTCTCTAGTGGGTCTTGTTGGGGGGATGTTGAAGCCAATTCCATTAAAAATCCATGGGCCTTTCACTGTTTTAAGTACTTGTTCTCTCTCCTTTATAGTCTCATTTCTAGCTCCTCTACCTGGCCTGATTTTGCTCCAAATGTCTCCATTCACTTTAATTAAGCTGTTTCTTGGCAGTGTCTTTAAGCAAAGAGGCTTTAAGGAAGAAGAGCCTCTCTGTGCAATAAATGAGAGCTGGGCTGGGTAGGCAGAGTTAGGAATGGGTTTGCCAGGAGCTTCCCTTTCAGAAAAGGACAGAAGGCTGGCATTCCCTCGGTGGCAGCACAGATTTGGGTGTTCACAGCAAAATGTGCTGTCTGTCCTTCTGGGGCATCTCTGAACAGCAGAAATCGCCTGCTGACACCGACCCATGGGTCAATTATCAGAATTAATTTGTTTTCTGTGGTGCTGCCTAGCTGCAGCTTGAGAAAAAAGCGTGATAGAAGTCGAGAGAGGTAAAAGTCCGTCTGGGAAGATGGCATGGGGAAGGAAACCTGTGGGATTGAGGCAGGGTTTTGTGTGAGCCCGGAGCCTGCTTGCTGCCTGTGCAGGTGCTGAAGGGCACCAGCTCCGAGGTGGCAGAGTCAGTTTCGTTGCCAGTCGTAAAGATGCAATTATCACCCCTTGTCTGACCGAAGCAGACTGTAAAAGGAGACTCAATGTGAGTATTTACTGTGTTTTTCTCCCCCCTGTTTTAAAAGGAGGGCCAGGTTTGAGTTATGGTAATAGCGGCACTCAGGGTTTAGGACTCGCCTCCCTGAAATTTTCAGGACCACTAATTTGTGGTTACTCCAGTGCTGGAATGGACTCGGTGGTGGTGGCCTTTAGACTGGCAATGCAGTAAAAGTTTAAAGCTGCAACTGCTTGGGAGCCAAAGAAAGAGAGAAGATTGAAACCTAAAGGTTAGCGTGAAATGCACTTTACTGTTATCTATGAGAACAAATGAGTTAAAAAAATTTCAAATACCAGAATACCCTACAGGGAGGAGATATAACTATTAAAGGGCTGTTATAGCTGCAATAAATGTAGGAACAATAAAAATAAATTGATGAAGTAAATGTCAGCGCTGTTCCCCTGAGCTGCCCCCACACCTTTGTCCAAAAGTAGAACATCTCCAATTACAGAGGGTGGAATCAGCCTTCAATGACAATATGACAAGGACAGAACATAGAGCAGTGGCACAGGGAACACAATTATGCACAGCCTTGAAAAATTGTATCATAGCACAATGTATGGAAGAAATCAATTAATGATGCAGGGCCTCCACTTCTGTCTAATAATCCTGTGAGGGAAGGAGCAACGTGTCCCCCTCACCTTGGAAAAGGAGAAGGGGACAACAGCGGTGCAGAAGGATGACCCATGAGTGAAACTCTGTATAATACCATGGGTCAGCATTTTCATGCTCTGTGGTGTGTGGATATATCTCTTTGCCCATTATTATTTTTAAAATCCTCACTTTTAGGGAAGTATTTAACAGAAACCCCCTTTGGTGGCTAAATAGCCCATTGGAAACGAAAAAAATAAAAGAAAGAAAAGAGATTTCTTTGGTGAAAAGGCCAGAGATGAGAAAAGGTGACAGCTCAAATCCAAAGCCAGGAGCTGAAAGGAAAATTAAAATTTTGAGGAATAAACAGTGTAGATGGTAGAAGACAATTTATCTTGTGCAATTTACAACAGGTGCTAAACATTACGAAAACCAGAGCTATTAAGCAATCAAATTAAGCTATAATTAACAGAAGAAAACTGTGCAGGAATTCTAATTAATACATATCTGAGCACATCCGTGGTCCCCTCCACAGCTCAGCTTTCCAAGCCCCTGCCATTACCCAGGATCAGCCCAGGGTCAATGCTTGGAGAGGTGTGGGGCACTCTGGTGTCACCAGAGGTGCTCCCCAGCAGCTGCACTCCGGGATGCTGGCTTGGAGGGGGATGCTTTAATTTGGGATGTGCTGTTCCAAGCTTCTAGAAAGACTCATCTTTTGTTTGAAGATCTGAGAGCAGCCCATAACGAGCTGGGTTCATCCTTCTGTGTATGTTTGCCCTCTGTGGTGGTCCTCCCTTCCCCAGCAGGGGTATTTCTGGGCAGGCCCTGTTTCCCAAGGGGCTGCTGGAGAAGGATTGCTGACAGCAGTGTTCCTGGGTGGAGATTCTGAGCTGGGATGGCCACAGTTCCTCCAGAGATGTTAATTCTTGCTTTGCCAAGGACCTGAAACAGTCTTGAACTGGCACTGGATCAAGTGTGTGTCGTGGGTGATGAATATCTCTGAGATGACTGGGACAAGTTTGCCCAGCTTTGGTTAAAAGCAGAGCTCAGCTCCCTTATCTCTGTGCCTCCCAAACAGAGATAACAGTGCTTCCCTACCTTCCAGAAGTGTTGGGAACATCAGGTGGTTTAATGCCTGCGTGCCACTTTCAAGTGCTATCATTATAGTCCCATGGCCCATCTTAGGGAGGATTTGTTATTTTTTACAAAATTAATTGTAAATCCAATAGAAAATAATTCAGCCTCTGAAATTCTGGTGAGATAATTATTGTGAAGGCAGAATTAGTGTAGTTCCTTTCAAATGATTCACTACTTTAATTATTACTTTCTAATTTTATGCAAATATCATTTAAAGCCCCTGTAGCCTTCTCATGGGTTGGTTGAATTTACCCCCTCAGACATGGTGCTGACTCCTTCAATTCCCCTGTTACATTCCTCAGGTGGATTGTTGTTTTCCTTGGAAAGCAGCATCTTTCACTGGTGGCTCTGCAGATTTTCTTGCCCAGGGTTGCAGGTTCCACTGCTTGTTGTAGGTTGACTCTGTGTCTTGCACGATTTGATAATTTTTCACTTTTTGTGTCAGTCTGGGCATTATCAGTTCCAAAAATATCTGCTCCAAGATTGGCTCACCTCTTCCATGCCCAGCTGTTTGGCTGGAAATCACTGGGAAAATGTGAAGCCTAAGGCGGGGGCCACTCCAGGTGGATTTTGAGTCAGGTTGGGATGAGTTAACCTGATCATCTCACACTCTCCCTGCCAAACCAGGGCCTGGAGGAGGAGTTTTCCTCCGCTGTTTTCCATGCAAATGGAAATGGCTCTGCCTGGAAAGATGTGTTCTAATTGTGCTCTGAATAATTTTGAGACCTGCTCGCTCTTCCTGGCTCCCTGCCAAGCTGGTGCATAAACAGCCCCCTGCCCTACCCTTGGGAGCATCCCTCCCTGGGATGCTGCTGTGCCTGAGGAGCTGGATATAGGGTCAGGCCTGGGCTGGTGGGACCAGAATTCTCCAGGGGCTGTGGGGGATCCTCCAGCCAAGGTGCTGAAATGAAACATTTTTGCTTGGCATTGTGCTTGTGCCTTCCCAAATCCTGCTCTCCTCCACTGTGTCCCTCTTCCACGGGATGCTCCACAGGGAGTGGGAGTTGGTGTGTGTTTGAAATCCCCTCAGGCTCTGGGAGCATCACTCTTGGAAGTGACTGCCAGTGCCTTGCCCTTGTGTGCATGGATGTCCTAAATCTGAGTGTGCGTGCCTGTCTGCGAGATCGGGACCTCGGTTATTAGTAACAATTAACAATTAATTAATTATTCCCATCAGGTAGATATGCAAACCTCTGGCTTGTTCCTGGACACCTAGCATGGCAAATTAAACAGCACAGTGTGAGCTTTTAAAGGGAATATCCTTCCCTTTCCTTGGGTGGTGTTTCACATGTCAAAGTTTACTTTTGTAATTTTGTGGCAAACTCCCTCTTTTTCGCTCATCTTTCCTTTATTCGATATTTTGTTGGCTAAATTGTGGGGATTTTGGTGCCTGTTGGGGAGAGTGATTAATGGCATGGATGAGAGAGGGGAAAGGCAAGGCAGCTCTGGGAGGAGGAGCTGGGTAGAGGGGCTGGTGCTGGTGGCAGGGGACAGAGCCCAGCCCCGGGCAGGGTGACACCAGGTCGGGGGGTAACTCCACCCCAGTGCCCAAATCCAGTGCCTGGAGGAGATGCACAAATCCCACCACACAGGGGGGAAAAGGACACCCGGCACAGGCAGGAATTCAAGCAATTAATCCTTTACTTAAAGAATAATAAGCAGCCAGATTTTTACATACCAAAAGTGGGAACAAGGTAAAAGGGGTTAAAAACTAAAAAGCAAGGACAGCAGACACCAATTAACACAATGCTAATTGACAATTTCCCCAAGCCTCCATGAAACATGCCAGACCTATTTCCCCAATTACTAATTAAATCAAACCACACACACAATACTAATTTTCCCAACTTTGGGAGCTCAGTAGACAAATAAAATGTGAAACTAACTTAAGCATGTTGTCAAGGTGCAGGGAGATTAAGGAACTTTAAGGGAAAAGGGATGAAGTTTTGCTCTGGGTATAGTCTTTATCTTTTGGCTGTTTTGGGGAGTTGGCTGAGGGATGTTAATTGAGGCAGGTTTGTGGTGGGGTCCTGCTTGCTGGTTGTGATTAACACCCTGAGAGAGGGTGAGGACACAAGGCTGGTCTGCTTTGCTCCTTAATGAGAGGCTTCCTGAAAAACAGCCCAGAAGGGGCTGCTTGGGCATCCTGGGATGCCTTGCAGGTATTCAGAAGAGCAGCTGTGATTTGGAGAAGGTTTTATCTGGGGCTGGGGGAGAGGAGAGGTGGTGACAGCAGCTCCTGCCAGGCTGTGATGGGGTGGGGACAAGTGTGCTGCCCCATCCCTGGAAGTGTTCAAAGCAAGGCTGGGGGGATTTGAGCAACTGCTCCAGTGAAAAATGTCCCTGCCCATGACAGGTTTGGAGGTTTGGATCTTGATGATCTTCCAGGACCCTTCCCAAGCCAAACTGTTCCGTGATTCCGTGCTGCTCTGCCTGTGGGAAGGTTCTGAGAGATGCTGGAGGTGCACTTGTGGCTGGGGTGTCCTTGCCCCTGCAGGCTGGGCAGGAGGAGCAGAAGGACAGCTCAAAGTCCTCCAGCTGGCTGTGCTTTATCAAAGTGTGTGCTGTGCTTTGCCCCCTCCCCCGGCATGGAATGAGGATGGGATGGCGGTGGGATAGGTTAATGCCGATAATTAAAGAGAGTTTAAAACCAAGCAGGAGACTGAACCCAGTGTGTGGGTGGCTGGAATGGTTGTTTGATGTGAAAGTCAATGACTGAATTATTCAGAGAGAGCGATTTCCAAATGATAATTTTACATTTCCCATAACTGATTTTGATTTATTCCGGTAGCAACCGATAGCCCAGCAGGAGCTGGGAGAGGTTCTTGGCTCTGCTGCTTCTTTTTCCTCTCCTTGGAGCACAGAAGGGTGCTTGGAGCTGGAATCCACCCCTGCTTGATGGCTGACCTTTGTGCACCCATCATTGGTGAGGCTTGGATTTTTCCAAAGGAGAAAGGCAGAGAAGGCATTTGTTTTAAGGAAATTGGCCTGTTGCTCTCATCCTCACTGAGACCTCTCATCCAGAGCATCCCTCTGCTATGGTAAAGAGGTATTTAATTCCTATGGGGACACACATCTGCTCCAGGGAGGTGTGGGATAGCCCTGTCCTGGTGTGTATGGGCTGATGGGATTTGTAGGATGCTGCTGGCACTGGTCCCTCGTGGGCCAGGTGGGAGCTGCAGGTTGTTTCAGAGGAGGCTTCTTCTCTCTCCTCGTGGTCATTAATTCTGTCTGGGGCCAGGGAGATCTCCCCTAATGAAAGCTGCAAGAGAGATTGGTTTGCTGTATGGCAAAGCTTCAGTTTTGGTGAATCAGCAATTTCCGATGAAAAATCTTTTGTCTGAAAATTCCCAAGAAGCTGCGGCTCTGACCTCGGAGCGCTGCCTTTCCTGGGAGCACATTACTGGGATTTATGGTGCTCTCCCATGGTTTATTGTTCCACTGCAGGCAGAGCTGCTGGATGAGGTTTGACTATCCTTCTGGGCAGGGAAGCAAATCAGCAGTGTGGGACTGCCCAAACTTGCATGATTTAACACCAATCCCTGCTGTGGGCCCACATTGAGTGGTTTTTGGCCATTTTGGGGCTGCTCAGGGTTGGGTACATCTTACCTTCTCTGGGCTAACTCCTCCTTTAGCTGCTGTGGTGAGTGGTCCTGAAGAAATATTCCCATTTAATAGGCCTTTAATTAGGAAAATAAGTGGAGACTGCAGCATGAGTTTGTGGTGTTTCCTGAAGGCTGCAGGCATGGAGAGGATGTTTATGCCATGGACCTGCCATGGGTACCTTAGTGACAGCAAATAGCCACAGTAAGGCACAAAAAACCCTTGCAAAGCATGAGAAGAATAAAATAAAATACTATTCCCATTTTATAGCTGTAGGCCCAGCATACTGGCACTGCAGTGTTTGCTCAAGGCTGCAAGGAAACAAACCCTGAGCTTGGAACTGGAGTGAAATCTGCAGAATAACTTCAGCAGCAGGACACACGTTTCCTCTGCACTGTGAGCATCCATACTCACCTCCTTAAGGAGCACAGCAGGAGGAATGTGGTAGCAGAAGGGCTCCAAAAGGCTGGCCAGGAAAGAGGGAAGGAGGATTATACAAGGTGTAATTTATGAGCAGGGAGGACATCACTGATGTGCCATTGTCAGGCTGTAGGTGAAGCCTTCCCTGAAAACTTCCATCCATTTTAATGGAGGTGATGGTGAAGAGTTTTTGGAAAATGCAAAAACACAGGGAAAACACCATGATGGGTGGAGATTGTTCCTGCCATCCTTCCCATGTCCAATGTCTGCTTTAACTCAAGATTCCTCCACACTTTGTGAGCTGTGTATTTATCAGCTGGGACACCCAGAGGTGGGGTGAGCTCCCCAGAATGCTGGGGACAGGGACAGGACCACGAGCTCAATGCTCTGGATGCCTGGAGTATGGCCCATCCAGGAGGCCAAGCTCCCTCCCCATAATCATAGGGAAAAGTAATCAAATTACTGCCTTTCATGTCACATTAGTGAAAATGGATACTAGTATGATGCATATTAATATAACATGATGGGAAATTGCTAATACAATTAGACCATCACATTTTATTAGCACTGGAGTGACAACTCCCACTGAAGAACAGCCACAGCTGGGAGGGAGCAAGAGCCTGGTGTGCAGCCACAGGGACAGGGCTGAAGTCTCCAAAAACCCCTTTGCTTTCTCTGCCCAGTCAGTCTTTGGTCATCTGGGTATGGGTTACAGCAGCCCTTTGTAAATATTCCCTGGATTCCCTGAGAAATGAGTCCTCATCTCAAATATCCATGCCTCTCATGGATATTTTTGTTTCTTTCCATATACATAAACAGACATAGGATGATATGAGAAAATCAGAATATACTACTTCCCTCTACAAAGATGTGTAACTTTTTCTTGATAGAGTCTACCTCTTTATATTTCTCTCTTCTTCGTTCTTGATCCAGCTAAAAAATGATCCCGTGCAGGTTTTGTGGGTTACAGATGTAAATATACATTTATGCACATCACCCTGCCAGGGCAGTGGGGTTGGAATTAGATGGTCATCAGGTCCCTTCCAACCAAAACCATTCTATTATTCCATCCCAGGGCTCATCCCCAGTCCAAGGGCCACCCTCTAAGTGGAAAAAGCTTCTGTCTGAGCTGGCAGCCCATTGGGATGAACAATCCTGTGACATCCAGCAAATGTGAGCTCCCACCAGGATGAGATGCTTTTCCCATTGTCCCTGTAATCCCAAAAAACTGAGCTCCTGAGCAGAAGTGGCTTTGCTAAACAGTTTATTTTCCTGGCTGGATGCTCTGCCTTGGAAATGCTATCTATCATAATGAAATTATCTCTAATCATGGTATTATCTATCATATCAAGAAGCATCCATGGATTTCCTATAGCAGGCAGGTGCAGGTTTTAAATACGATGCCCAGATTAATGATTGTGTCTTTGTCAACTTGGAGAAACAGGGAAGGACTTGGCACTCTGGAAAATTGTTATTGTGTCAGTACAGCATGAGCAGGATGGCACCAAAGGGGTGAGCAAACAGCAGAGGAGGAGAGCCACCTTTTCTGGAGGTTTAAGGCATTGGGAGGTATTTAAAGGAAAAATGTTTGCAGTTTGTCAGATTCAAATAGAGCCCAAAAATCTACAGTGTGTTGTGTTTCTGCCTCTTCTTAGTAGTTTTTATGACAAAAATAGTGTGGTTTGTGTTTATAGCTGGTTGGCACCCCAGGAAAGAGAGTGTTTCTGCACACTCATGTGGAGATGCTCTCCTGTGTGTGTTTTAAACATTTTCAGCTGAGGCACTTCATAAATGCGAGCTCTAACATGGTAAAAAGGGTAAAGACTGATAATTTCCTATTTGGGGAGGGACACTGAGGCTAAAGGGAAAGCTGGGCAGTGGAGGAGGGCAATGATTGCCTCAAGCTGGGAAAGCAGTGGTGGGAACCTCAAGCCTAATTAAAAATGCATTATTTTTCTGGTGTAATACTCCGACTATTCCAGAAGAACTGTGCTTGTGGTTCTGCCCATTAAAATCAAATATTTATATTTTATATTTACTTCAAAGACTGCCAGTGAAAAGAAAGTGCTTTCTAAGTAGTTCAACGTGTGAACAGGTTGTGGGCCAGGCTGGGAAAATGAGTGTGCTGATGTTAAGTGACACACAGACCACATGAATATTTACAGATGCTTTTTGAAGGGTAAGGTGGCTTTCCCCAACCTTTGGCGTGTGTGGAGGAAGAAGTTGCACATTGGAGGAGCATTGCTTATTTTCTTGCTGTTCTGTTATGTGCCAGCTTTGGAGCAGAAAAGGATGCCAGGTTAAGTGGAGTGCCTTAGGATGCTTTGGCTGCCCTGGGCTGCGTTGGGTGTCACTCCCTAAGCAAAAGACAGGGGCATGATTCAAGCACCTTCAGATATCTTTGGTTGTTCCCATTATTTTGGAAATATTAATCTAACTCCAGGTGCAGAGGGGCCACCCCTGCCTGCATGTGACTGTGTTGGACTTGTTCTGGACACAGCACCTTCCTCACCTCTTGTGTTTGGAGACAGTTTTTAAGTTCTTGTTTTTCCCCAGGAAGTTGATAAAAATGAGATAAAGCTATCATCATCCCACTGATGTGGGTAATAATAATGCCTCACATTTCTCCTCTTTGCAGTGCTTTACAAATATTAAATAATTAATCTGCGCAAGGATGGAAGAGAGAGGCTCTTCCTTTGACTGATACACTGGGGAGCAGAGGCAGAGAGATCCATAGGGTTTCTCCAGGCCAGAGAGGGGGCTGGGGACATGGATCTGCTCCATGTGGTGCCCATCTGGGGCCACTTGGCCACTCTGCCTGGATGGTGGGACGGTGGCACTTGCCCTGGGGGATGATGTGCCCTCACCTTGCCCCTCTGAGCAGGGGAGCAGATCCGTGGCATTTCCTCCTCCAGCCTCACCTGGAAAGCCTTTCCAAGGAGAAAGAGATACTTAATGGACTTTTTTTTTTTTTCCATGGAGTGGATGCTGGGAATAATGTAGTATGTGAGATGGATGAGGTTGGGTCATGATTTGGCTTTGCTAGGGAGGTTTGGATGGGTTGGATCTCCTGTGGGAGATCCCACAAAGTGATGAGTGAAGGATCTGGGATCACAGCCTGGGAGCAGGCAAGGCTCTGGGCTTTGCTTTCCAGAGCACTGGAGACAAATCATGTACAAACTGTTTACAGCAGCTCCCCAGAGATTAGAGACTTTCTGCAAGCACCAAGGGAAGACCTTTAACGTGGATAAGTTGTTCATTTCACAAATCCCAACCTCACGTGACTTTCCTTAAGCTCTTGGGTGTGACAGGGAGATGGAGCTGGGAGGGCTTTCCATGGAAATCCCATAATAAAGGTGAGATGTGTTTTACAGGGGAGAGGCAGGACATCCCAGCTCCCTGCCTGCCCTTGGCTGGGCAGGGAAAAACAGGGGCTGGGATCTGGGTTTCTCACAGCCCAGGGGAGCATCCTCAATGCCTGGATTTTGGCTGTTCTGGGATGACTTTTTACCTTGTTCCTTTGGGTCAGGAGCTTCATCCTTGTGATGAGAAACTTCTTCCTGCCGAAGTCATGTTGAAATGGATGCATTTAGCAAAGTGGATTTTGGCTATTTTTTGACACTTTTTTTTCTTTCTTTTTTTACCAAAAAAGGAAAAAAACCCAAACCAATCAGGTTTGCCCAATATACTCTGATTTTGCCCTTTTTCTTAGCCCGAGTGTGCTGTTGTGGATAGCCAGCACTGATCTGGCAGCGAGGCCCCATCTTGTCACTCCATTTGGCTTTTTCTTTTCTTCCCTTGTGGGCCCGGTGCTGGGCAACTAAAAATCACTTTGCCTTTCCCAGTCTTTATCTAACCTCCCCAAAGTGGGCCAAGCAAGCCTGGTATTTCCACACAATCCAAGCAGTGTTGTTTTTTTGGTTTTTTTTTTTCATCGCAGAGGGCAAATCCCAGAATAGAGCATAAATAAATAGATGATTTTGGAGGACTGTAGATCATTGAGCAGAATGCAGAAAAGGCTCCTTGTTTTGAAAGAGCAGCATGAGGCTCGGCAACAATGAGTCTTGAAGCCTGATGAAAATCTTGGATGCTTTGAGGCTCTGTGTGTTGGGTGAACTTTATTTATATTTGGCACAGACGAGCTCATGTGTGATGCCAGCGGCTGCCAGGGGACGTGGATGGAGCTGAATAAAGCTTCTCCCAGCCTGATACAGGGAAATGTTAAATCAGGATGGAGGTGGTGATTTCTATGCTTTGGTTGGGTTTTGAAGTCAGCCTGGTTTCCATAAGGAAAATCCCTTTTTTTCCTTTTTATTTTCACTTTTAGGAAGCAGACCCCCCACCATAAAAAGAATGCAGACAGCACCTGTGTAGTTATTTCCATAACCCCCCTACCCATGGCAGGGATTTTGGAATCAGATGATTTTAAGGACCCTTCCAACCCAAACCAGTCTATGAGTCTATGGAAAACTGCAATAACAATTCTCCATATATTTAATCTCTTCCTCTCCCAAAATTTATTCTGGTGTGCCTCTCTTTTGGGACATTTTACTGCTACCAGCAGACCCCACCTTCTTAAATAAAATGCAAAACACATCTCCTTTGCTCGAAAGAGGGAAATTTGTCAGCCCTGGAAAAGAGCAGCAGGAGAAAAATAACCTTAAAACTCCACTTCAAAACTCAGTTGTGTGTGTAGATATATATATCTCGATACATATACAATTCTTTTCTAGGTCAAAAATACATATTTCCAGGGTAAACATTTTGGTGATGCCCAAGGAGTGTGTGAATAGGCAAGAAGGTGGAGGCAGCTCCTGTTTGCCACATAGGTTGGGGAATTTCACCTTTGTAAAGCCCTGTCTTGGAAAAGACTTTGCTGATTTCACATGATGGAACTTCCTCTTTCCCCCTCCAAATTCCCTTCTTTGAATACAATGAAGTTGCTTTGAACTCTTTCAGTTATTTAACAACTTTCAAGTGGAGAAATATTTGGGGGTTTTAATTCCATTTTCGGCTCTTCCCCCCCACCTTGGTGTGGGTTTTTTTTTTTAATTTTTTTTTTTTGCCTCCATTCTGTTTGCTAAACAGTAATTGCAGATCTTTCCTGCCACCTTTAATACTCCCAGCTAATTATCCTGAAATAAATCTCTTTCAAGTCTGCATGCCAGCAGTTGTGGGATGCGAGCGGCTCTTTCAGCTCCCGGCTGGCTGTCACTCAGGCGGGCCCCAGCTGCAGCTCCGAATGATGAGTATTAGTCTCCCGCTGGGATGATTCTCCCAATCTCCCCACTTCCAACAGCATCTCCCAGGGCTGCACCACGCTCCTACCTGTTAGCCTAATCTGGGATTTTCTTTTGCTAACGCTGTTATTTTGAAAGGAGGAAGAGGATTCCTGGGAGAAAGGCACTCCGTTAACCTTTTCCTAATTGCCATTCAAAGCTGAAAGCGAGGGGGGGGGGGAATAAAAATAAAATAAAATCAGATGATGGGTGTCGCTGCACGGGAGGGTGGGTGTGCAGGTGAGGTCCCTCCTGCCTTCCTAGGGTTACTTCCTTGTCCAAAGTATGGGATTTTGGGGGTGGGCTCCCAATTTTGAGAGCCCATCCACCCCGGGGACTCGGCGGCTTTATTTGAGTTGTGTCCCGCTCGCTCAGGAACGAGGTTGTGGGGTTGTAGGCAGAGCTAAATGCTCCATCATTAATTTATTATGTGCTAGCAGTAATAGCCAGGGCTATTTTTAAATGCCACTTAAGCTTGTGCTCACACACGGGTGTGTAATTTGAGTACAGGACATGCATAAAATGACACATGGTAACGCACTCACAGATACGGCTTTAAACGAAAGAACTATTAAACTATTAGTATTTAAAACGCTCAGGTTTGGTTTTTTTCCTTTCTCCCCCTGCTGTATCTGGGCCTTTTAATGGCTTAACAATTGTATTATTCCAGAACCAGCCTCGCTGGGGATGCTGTGGATGCATCTGGGTGATGTGATGGGATCGTGGTACCCATTACCTCTTGGGAGCTGCTGATGGGAAGTGAGGGATGCTTGGAAGCATCACAGGCATCCCTGAGCTCTGTGCTCACATCTCTGCCTCATTCCCAAAGCCAGAGGTTTTGGTTAGCCCTTAAAGGCACTCCCAGGTTGCCCATGGCCTTGGATCAGAGTTGTTTTTCACTGAGGGCTCCCTCTCCAAACCAGTGATGGGCTGCGTGGTATTAATTCCATTAACTGCCCAAGGAATTCCTCGCTGCCGAATTGTATTTCCTGTGTCTGTAAATCATCCCACCCCTGCTTTCCCTGACAGTTATGCAAGTGACCTTTTGATTTTGCCATGTTTGGTGTTTTTTTTATGGATGACATTGATAACCACTCTGTGGCTGTGCACCATGGTGAGATCGGGGTGCTCAAGAATATAGAATGTTTTATAAATATGCATGTATAAGAAAATGGAAACAGCATCAAGTTGAATGTTCCAGACTTGGACCTTGGAAACATAATATTTACACTGAGTAAGTCGTGTTAGTTTTAAGAGTCTATTTCTGGGTATTTTCACTTCCAGAGGAAGAATTGCTTGAAACCTTCCCCTTCTTCTGACTGAGCATGTTTTTCTTTTGTTTAATCACCGGGCCCAGCTCTGCAGAGCCCCAGCAGACACTGGATTTAGTAGGAGCTGTGGGTGCTCAGACAGGAGCCAGGGCTGTTAGAATCTGACCTGTGTAGTAGCAGGGCTGTGGGCTCCCCAAGGGAAAGGGGGCTTGGACACCCCAGTTTTTGTGCTGGGCTTTGCAGGTGCTGTAGAGCCATAAAGACACATCTGACCCTATAAAGCTCCTGGCTTCCCTGGAATCCCTGCCTGCACCTCTTGCCTTCCCTCCATCATCCCATCCCAGTGGGTCTGAGCAGGAACTGCTGTGAATGAAAGGGGTGGGAAACCATGTTGGCATCCCAGCACTTGATTTGTAAGTCTAATTAGGAGTTAGAAGTGTCAGTGGCAGCATTTGCAGGCACAATTATAGCACCTGCAAAAAAAAAAAAAAGGAGCCTGTTTTTCCCATTTGGCTCATCCCTCATCCTCTGGGTGCAAATCTTCTATAAATATCGTGGCCTGATGAGGAGAGCTGTCTAGAAAAACCTGCAAACCAGAGGAGATCCCTGCTCTGGCCCTTTTAACAAACCCAAAGCACTGCGGTTGGCTTGTGCAAGGGTTTGCCGAAGCCATAAATTGAGGTTTCCTGCAAAACATCTGCTCAGTTCAGCTCTTATCTCACTCCACAAGAGGCAAAACAATCCGCTGTGGTTCTCCTTTGGCGTGGTACAAATATAGGCACCTATTGGTAAGGAAATATCAAAATAAGGTGTTGAAAGAATGCCCACATTTGTTTCCCAGCGCTGCATTAAATGTGTTTTGGGGCTGTTGGTGGTGCCCTTGTCAGTGCTGGTCAGGTAGTGCAGAACAAGCATCTCATTCCTGAATGGAATTTGTAGTGCTCCTGCTGGCACCAAGGATTGCAATTTTGGAAAGCAAAGCCCATGGTAAGAGCTGCAGAAACACTGTGCCTTTACCTTCTGCCTTTCACACCTTCTGTGGCTTAATCCACAAACCCAACCTAATTCCTGGAGCTGCTGAGCCCCTGGAATCCATGGCTGGGGTCATGGAATTTGGCACAAGCTGCCCAGTCCTCAGCAGAGGGGGATGTGTGACAGTGTGAGCAACTTGTGTGCTCCAGTGTATTCCCTGACCCCTCAGGATGTGCTTCAACCTGGGTCAACATCTTTGGCTCTCTGGGGGTTGTACCTCAGCTGATATCTATATGTTGGCATTGCTTTCATCCTTCAAAATCTGCTCCTTCTGCTATTTTTTTTTTTTTTGTGCCTGGATCTTCCCATTTTTCATCCCCCCAATCTTTGTTTTTAAATTTTGCCCTGTTATTAATTATCCCAGTCAAATTCCAAAAACCAGCGTGAGGAAAAAAAATACAAACTGAGAATAGAGTTTCGGACACCTTCCACTGCTGCTGGTGTGTTTGCCCACAGCCTTCCTGAAAGACACCAATAAATAATGCTCCTCATCCCCTTAAAAATTAAATTAAACCCAAGTTTCTCAGGGGAGGAGGATAGGTTAATTACGAAGAGCTACCAATGCCATAGCTGAAAAGGCTCCTTCATTTTAATTTTTAGTATTTAGGATGAAACTTAATCTATGGTTTGTTTGGGGTATTTTTTTGCCAAACTAGTCAGTTTAGAAGTGGAGAAGCTGCCAAATACAGAAACACCATTCTGCCCCAAAATTCCATCACTTAACTCCTTGCAGTATTTTCTGGGGAGACCTTGGAGGGGAAGGCAGTGCCACCCCAGCCAGAACCTGGATGTTGGGCATGGGTAAGGTTTGGTGGGGCTCATTTTCTGTTTGAACACTGAGGGCAAAACGCATCCATGTGTCTGGACATGGAAGTTGTTAGAAAAACTTGGGTTTTGAGGGGGAACAGAATCTTGGATTGGAAAACATCTCATTTCTACTTGAAAACTGGTACCTCCTGAGCCCATGGGTCCTATGTTGGATATTTGGGAGCCAAACTACCCCAAACTGGGTGTGAAAACTTTAAATTCTTAGGAGCTGAAGGGGGTGGGGGGTAAAGGGAACTTGGTTAAAGGATCCCAGTGTGTTGCCTCTGGATTGGTTCGGTTTGTCCTGTGTACAAGATA